>NC_143047.1:24335000-24477500 GCF_057628025.1 Oncorhynchus mykiss | reverse complement strand
GGCGCAGGTTCAGGGCACAGCCCACACAGACGCATGGCACAGCAGTGGAGTCAGGTAATCAGCAAAGGCAACACTTTCAGCCTTCTCGCCGTCTGCCTCTCTCCCCCCTCTCTCTCTCTCTGTCAATCCCTCCTTCTCCCCTCTCACACTCCCTCTCCCATGTGCCATCTGTACCAAGTCAACTTGAGCTGACGGGATCTCGACACTTCACTTTTCCAACTTCAATGTTTACAATTGAATGGTAAAAAGTAATTGTCATGCAGGGCCAAGGCCATGGCAATCCACAGCCAACTGTGATGTGACAATGGTGGAGAAAACTAATAGCTTTGAGGTACATTTGTGATTGTCTTTCTATAACTAACCTCCAGACTTGTCATTGCACCATGTTCTAGTCCTCCTTCCTTGACCTCATGTCGCTCCTCAGTACGAAACCACAGCCTGCCACCACAATCCATCTGATAGATTCTACTCAGACTAGAAGCTCCATCAACTGGCAGTGTTCAGGTTTGATACAACCCTTCAGTTCTCCTTGTATTTTATGTTCAACGCAGAACAATCAACCAGAACAAGATGATTTTACATATTGTTATTACATATGTAATATATTGGCTGGTATTACTCAAGTTGAAAAGGCAGCAAAAACTTTCGTTTTTCATATCTGGATAAAATAATAATAATTGAAGTAATGATAAACTGAAAAGGATTTGACATTATGCAAACTAAATGCAAGCATTTCCTCCCTCAGATCCAAAATGAATAGAATTAACTTTTCATACGGATCCTTTCATTCTATCAAGAGGCTGTCGAGTGATTGCAGTGAGTAACAGGAGACAATGCACAAAACATTCTTTCAAATGCTGTTCTAATTACCTTCATCACTAACGGCCCTGTGATCCAATTAGAGCCTGTCAGAAGAGCGGACCACCTGAGCAATCTCCTGACTGTCATTTACATACTGGATGGCAAGAACAGTGTCTCCAGACCGCCCAGCATCCTTGGAAAACAAGTCGGGACAAAGGGGCTGGGACAGGGCTGGGGGTGGGACGTGGGTGGGCAGGAGGAGTGGGGGGCAGTGACTCTCTCCCAGCAGCCACTGCAGTGTGGAGCGGTGGCCCCTGGAAGGCTACTTCAGAGCCCCTCTGGGTCTCTTTACTGCAGGCCCGTCTGTCACAAACAGCCACCTGCCTCCCCGGCTACAGCCCACAAGTGCCTCTGCTCTTCTCTCCTCCGCACACATCAAAGCAGCTCCACAGATTGTCTGGGGCCTGCTGCAGATGTACACAACAACACATATTGTGGGAGATGTTTCTTTGATGACAAATAGAATGCAGCCTGAAGAAGAAGCGTTGCAACATTCGTTCTGTCTTAATTTGTCAGACTGTGGTATTGCATTTTTATTGGGATGCTGTGTAGTGTAATACACGTTTTACTGTTGATGTCACTGGGTCTGTTCAGCCTAATAATAACCTGTAGCTGATTATAGTTGGTTTGGTGCTGCCTATCTGAGGGTCCCAGGATCCCTACGGCTTCACAGTATTAGAGACAGTACCCGTGGCTGGGAGGAGGAGGCAGGGGCTGGGCATGTGAAGAGTTCCCTTTTACAAGCACAGAACAATGGGTGGCTGTTGAGCCTGTATCTTGGCCCCAGTGCATCCTGGTCCAGAGAGAGCCTCCAGTGAGGGAGTCAGGCGGCTGGGGGGCTGAGGGGCCCGGGCAGGCCCTCTAGAACAGATACCCTCTCAGAGACTTTGTTCCACTGTTGTATTGTCTCCCTATTTATAGTTTCATCAAATCTGTGTGTGACGCTAAAATGCAACTCAATACGTTGTTGTCCTCTTCTTTTAGAGTGGGGAGGATCTCAAGACACTCGTGAGAGCTTAGACTTCAAAGACCATTGCTTGGCAGAACGTATGGTCTTAAGTCCGAGGGCTCTGTTGTGGCCGTGTCCTTGTGGGAGAAATTCCTCTCTGTTAGGGCACAGTGACAAGACAGTTTTGTGTGTGTGTGTGTGTGTGTGTGTGTGTGTGTGTGTGTGTGTGTGTGTGTGTGTGTGTGTGTGTGTGTGTGTGTGTGTGTGTGTGTCAGGCTTACTCACACTCAGAGGCTAGACAGTGGTGAAAGTCATTAATGGTGAAGGTCACCAACGGAAAATTCAGAACATTGTCTGGAGTCTACCTCACCCCTGGCAACGTTGGAAAACAGACCGCTGTTGTACAGAGACAATAATACGGTACCCTCTGAAACTTTCTGATGGCTTGCCTGTCACCTACAGTAAATAGTGAATGGTACACTGAGTCATTACAGTAGACACTGAGTATTACAACAGCTAGCTATAGACTAAGGCAGCTAGCTATAGACCCTGTATCAGATAGATCCACAAAAAACTGCTAATACATATTACTCTTCTTTCTTCGGGATGTTTTCTAGGAATTACACGATGTATCAATGATTCCTCATTCCTACTTACATTATTACTTTTTTAAATTAGCAGTTGTAATATGGCTACTAGTCAACTGGCCTACAGGGTGGTGTCTCTCACCATGCGCTGCTGGGCTGACACCATGCTGTCCCAGTCACTCTCTGGAGGGACACTGCTGAGGGGCTGCAGTTCGTCCATGGTGCCCTTGCTGTGGAGCAGGCTGTGCAGGGGCAGCTGGGGCGTCCCGTGGGCCTCGGCACTCTCCTCCTTATCCCAGGACAGGTGGTCCTGACTCATGGCTTCCTCCCCATCGGCGACGGAGGCAAACGGAGAGGTGGCTTGCTTGGAAGACATTATTCTGCTGTGGAAGAGAGAAAGAGAAAAGGACAACCAGTCAGAAAACTTCAAAGCCTCATAGTTAAACGTTAGACAGTTTTATGACCCCGGGACGACAAAACAGCTGATGTCAAATTGTATTTACGACAGGTATGCTGGATGTTTCACCATCCTCACATCAACCTACACCTGTTGGTGCCCTGAAAAACAATGCTGGACCTGACTCAAAGTTGGAGAAATCCTATCACTGGTCATGTGGCCTGCTGAGGAGGTGTGAGAGCAGGCCATGGGGCTTTTCCTAATCCTTTGTTTAATGTAAATGGTGGAGATGAGGCTGGAGCGGTGCCTGTGTCTGGGCCAGGCCCAACACTCCCTCCCTCCACTCAGCCAATGATTAGGCAGCGAAGAGAGTTACTATACCACATAACATGCTCTCATTGAAGCTCTAACACAGCCCCACATAGTGTCCCAGTCAAGCCCCAGTCAATAATGACCCTAGATAAAGGTAAACATGACAACACTACTCTCTATCGCTCCAAATTCAGATAATGCCTTAAACCGCTTTTGTTTGATTATGATAAACAATTTTAAGGAGATGACGAGTCATAGTAATGTGCTTGTCCTCTTCTTAATTAGCAGAAGAGCCTTAATTGATTGAATTGAACAGTTGACAGAACGATCCTGCCACCAAACACAACACCAACCCCAAGCTGCTTCCTTTCTACTTCCACTCTCCAAATTAGCAAACGATTCACTTTTCAGTGCTACACTATTTCTCCAGGCCAATAAATCCTACTTAAGCAGCTTGGAAATCAGATCCTGGCAGTGGAAGACAGAATTTAAAAATCTGTTACACGCTTTCATGAATATTACAGTGAAGAGTGTACTTGACATATCAGGTGCAAAGAAAACAAATGTTAATACCAATTTAAACAGTGTTGAAATTGTTTTATGTAGCTTAACATTTCCCCTCATAGAATCTTACAGCTAATTTTGCCTTTTCTTACAATTACAATAAGGCCACCCTCATGCTGTGACCTACAATGACTGAAATGAATACTGTGTCAGAAATTATGTGATTGGTATTTATAAGATAATAATATGGAATTCCTACTGATTTGAAGTGGGGAAAAGGAGCCAGGCCATATTTATTGGTAATTTTCTTTTCCCCATGCCCCTGATCTGCCTCTATCTAAGCTGCTGGGTATTTAACAGTTAAAACAGCATGTGAGCCTCAAGTCTAGGTATCATCTCTGCTGGAGCATCTTCTATGCCAGGGAAAGGCAGGGATGGGCAGGGGAAGACAGGGAGAGACAGGGGGGGGAGCTCAGGGTGTGAGAAATCTGGCCCATTCTCCTTTCTTCCACAGGGTCACTGTGACGGAGGTTTAGCCGCCCCCATTAGCTAGGCTATGGGTTGGAGGAAGGAGACAGAGAGGTGGGTATTCTAGGGCAAGGGCTGTGGTGTGATCGTGTCCTTGTGCTGCCTGCTGGGAGGACCATGAGACAGACAGACAGACAGACAGACAGACAGACAGACAGACAGACAGACAGACAGACAGACAGACAGACACAGACAGACACAGACAGACACAGACAGACACACACACACACAGACACACACACACAGACACACACACACACACACACAGAGACAGACAGAGGAGAGGAAGGCGAGGTTATGGAATCAGCTAACCCAAACCTCAGCCAACTCCACCGTACCTCACCAGACTCTGCCAAATTAATGGCATGGGGTTCACAGAGGGCTCAAAACAAACTTGACACAGGGAGAGATTAACACACAGTTTGGTGTTAGAATAATCTGATCAAGAGTCTAGGTGCTTCCACACTCCCCTTATGTGAGGATTGTGCACATCGCATGCCGCTGTTAGGCGGCGCTCAGCAGCCTCAGCTCCACTAAAGAATGACACACACACAGTGCTGAACAGCAGAGCAGACTGGTACTCTCAATGTGAACTGTTAAACACAGTTCAATAACTCGAGTTCAGAGCCAGCACATTACTGTATTTCACAAGGCATTACAATAAAGAGTTTTGAAAACACATATACGTATTAGGACATCCAAGTCTAACAAGCAGGCGCACGCACGCGCACACGCACACACACACACACACACACACACACACACACACACAGAGGCACGTAGTTATAGATCAGTATTTTTGGTGGTGGTTAGGGTGAAAATGGTAGGCCACGTTAATCACCCAGGCCCCAGCAGCTGTGTCAACAGGGCCAGTCTGACAGGTACCCGTAGCGCTGGGAGGGAAGGAGCCTCACTCTCTCTCAGACCGGCCTGTGTTGTCTTCTGTTTTCTCTAGAGAGAGCCAGCTCTCAATTTTATTCAGACAATAAATTGTTTCCTGTAATTATATCAAATAGAAAATGGTCTCTAAATTGAGAGTGTTAATTGAAAATCTAAATTAAGAGCAAAGTTCAGAACTTGCATGCTGAGAGTGATGGTGTGCTGTGAGGAAGATGGGGTGGAGAGAGGTTTGAGAAGGGGGAGGGCTCGAGTTAAGAGATTCCACCACATTTTTTATTCATGCATTCAAAAAGCCCGGGCCTCCAGCACAACAAGCTCCTGTCTTCAATGGAGTGCGAGAGTGAAACAAAGCACTTCTTTTGCATGACACAGTAAATCAAGTGGTATTATTTTACCACTAAAATATTCAGTCTCTCAGGCACTTTTACCCCGGTCTCCAGCCATCAGTCAAGCTGCTGAGGCGTGAGAGAGACAGAGTGAACAGGGCTGACTCCATCCTCCTGTAACATGTGTCTACAGCAATCTTGTTAGAAAATGCAACAGATCTGCGGCAGGCTCCGTAACAGTATTTGTCAGTGGGTTAATAATTTATTAGCAGAGCTGGGAGGGCTGCGCTCAGCTAAAGAGAGCACAGAGCAAGGGTGCCCCACCCCCCAACCTCTCAGAGGCCCTATACAATACCAGCTCTCATTATTGAAGGGAGAGAGAGGGAGGGATATTGCAATAAGTCTCAGAAAATGTCAGAGGGCAACAATATGTATATTATATAGTCCCCAAAGCCTATGCTGGGATATAATGGTACACAACGTGAGCGTTTGATTCCAGAATTGTTTGAATTAAACAATAAAACACAAGGTGTTTCATAGAGTAGGAGAGCAGCTGGGGTCCAGGTCCACAGTGGTGATTGAGAAACATTGAATAACAGAGTATCCAAGGCTCTGGTGAGACACTCATAAAAAGGCTAAATAAAACAACCCGTTTATACATTGTATTCAGTGCATTCTGCACTGCTGCTATTCCTTTACCTTTATCAATAATGTAATGTGTTTGAAACTGAAGAAGGCTCTCTGGTGTGAATTCTTGACAAGCCGTCTCCCCTCATGCTTGATTACACAATAACAATGGACAGCTAACAAACCAAACTAATCAATAAGAGCATGACGTGTTGCCTGCCTTCTCCCAGACAAAGCCCCAGTGACTTTGCAGAGGAAAGAAAGAGGAAAAATGACTATATACAGTTGAAGTAGGAAGTTTACATACACTTAGGTTGGAGTCAATAAGACTCGTTTTTCAACCCCTCCACACATTTCTTGTTAACAAACTATAGTTTTTGCAAGTTCATTAGGACATCTACTTTGTGCATGACTCAAGTAATTTTTCCAACAATTGTTTACAGACAGATTATTTCATTTATAACTCACTGTCTCACAATTCCAGTGGGTCAGAAGTTTACATGCACTAAGTTGACTGTGCCTTTAAACAGCTTGGAAAATTCCACAAAATGATGTCATGGCTTTAGAAGCTTCTGATAGGCTAATAGACATCATTTGAGTCAATTGGAGGTGTACCTGTGGATGCATTTGAAGGTGTACCTTCAAACTCAGTGCCTCTTTGCTAGACATCATGGGAAAGAAATCAGCCAAGTAGACCTCCACAAGTCTGGTTCATCCTTGGGAGCAATTTGCAAATGCCTGAAGGTACCACGTTCACCTGTACAAACAATAGTACGCAAGTATAAACACCATGGGACCAAGCAGCCATCATACCGCTCAGGAAGGAGACGCGTTCTGTCTCCTAGAGATGAAAGTACCTTGGTGCGAAAAGTGCAAATCAATGCTAGAACAACAGGAAAGGACCATGTGAAGATACTGGAAGAAACAGGTACAAAAGAATCCATAGCCATAGTAAAATGAGTCCTATATTGACATAAGGCCGCTCAGTAAGGAAGAAGCCACTGCTCCAAAACCTCCATAAAAATGCCAGACTATGGTTTGCAACTGCATATGGGGACAAAGATCGTACTTTTTGGAGAAATGTCCTCTGGTCTGATGAAACAAAAATAGAACTGTTTGACCATAATGACGATCGTTATGTTTGGAGGAAAAAGGGGGAGGCTTGCAAGCTGAAGAACACCATCCCAACCGTGAAGCACGGGGGTGGCAGCATCATGTTGTGGAGGAGCTTTGCAGCAGGGGGGACTGGTGCACTTCCCAAACTAGATGGCTTCATGAGCAGGGAAAATTATGTGGATATACTGAAGCAACATTTCAAGACATCAGTCAGGATGTTAAAGCTTGGTCGCAAATGGGTCTTCCAAATGGACAATGACCCCAAGCATACTTTCACAGTTGTGTCAAAATGGCTTAAGGACAACAAAGTCAAGGTAATGGAGTGGCCATCACAAAGCCCTGACATCAATCCTATAGAAAATGTGTGGGCAGAACTGAAAAAGCATGTGTGAGCAAGGAGGCCTACAAACCTGACTCAGTTACACCATCTCTGTCAGGAGAAATGGGCCAAAATTCACCCAACATATTGTGAGAAGCTTGTGGAAGGCTACCCAAAACGCTTGACCCAAGTTAAACAATTTAAAGGCAATGCTACCAAATACTAATTGAGTGTATGTAAACTTCTGACCCGCTGGGAATGTGATTAAATAAATAAAAGCTGAAATAAATCATTCTCTCTACTATTATTCTGACATTTCACATTCTTAAAATAAAGTGGTGATCCTAACTGACCTAAGACAGGGAAGTTTTACTCTGATTAAATGTCAGGAATTGTGAAAAAATGATTTGAAATGTATTTGGCTAAGGTGTATGTAAACTTCCAACTTCAATTGTATAGCTGACAATACTGGCCACATGTAAAGGATTAGGAGTGAAGGCTCATATGGCCTGGAATGCTTTGAGTCTTGAATTGTTGCCACTGATAATGTTTCATCACGCGACAACCTCTGTTTAATTGGTTAGCATTAGACGACCCTAGGTCTTATGACTGGGCCGTGTGTCTGTGGCTATCGCATTTCCTCCTCTATCGTAACAAGCTCTGACTTTCAGCCCGCTGTCGCTGCTCTTTCACGCTGCTGACCTTTTATAGACAATGGTGATAAGTAACTCCACACCAGCCCCCCTCCTTCGCCCCTTTCCTCGCCCATTGCCTACCTCGCGCCACACAGCCCCCAAGCCTCTTCCCTCTTCTCCCAGCCTTAATCACAGGACACTTCAGCAGAAAAATATTAGCCCTCTTAGCCCCCTTACCCTCAGACACCACCACCCAATTTTGGGAGGGAGAAATAATGAAATAAGTTTTTAAAACAAGAGGACCATTGTTTGAGGACATAACGATGGGTACGCTGGATTTGGCAACAAGCCGCTTTATGACTGAGCTTCAGGTTTCCATGGGTAACGACGTGCAGGCATACACACACACACACGCACACACACACACACACACATACACATACACACACATACACACACACACACACACACATACACACACACATACACACACACATACACACACACATACACACACACATACACACACACACACACACACACACACACACACACATACACACACACACACACACACACACACATACACACATACACACACATACACACACACACCAAAATGCAGAAAATAAAAGGTATCAATGAAAATGATTTGGGGAAATATTCCTTAATGGAATCTTTTGACTTTCTCTAAAGAAAAATCTAAAGTTATTTGAAAACAAAGGCATTTCATCAGAAACTGACAATTGGGTGAACATCTAAAAAGCATGACGTCTTTAGACAACATCGACTGGAACAAACGGTCGAACAATAGGTCAAATATTAACATTACATCATGCTAACAATGGAAAACTAAAAATGCAAAAATTAGCAGTTATCGCAGGCCAGCACAAGTGCCATTTGGTGCACCTAATGAAATATCATTGTAGATGTAAATGCATTACACACCATGCTGGTGAAGGCACTGTGAGAACATGGTCAGAGCATCACAGTCTACACAAAGACAATACAGGCTTTACTCCAGAGCACAAGTCAGGGCTCACACACATAGTGGGAGAGAGAAAGAGGTCATATAAGTTCTAGTATTCAATATAGTTTAAGCAATCTACAATACATAAAAAAAGATATAAAAAATGTAACTCATTTGAGGACTGAAGGCCATATTTCTTTACATTTGAAAATATCTTTAGAATTTTCTTTCAATAGACATTCAATATTGTCTATCTATTACAGATACTGTAGATGAGCCTGAGACTGGCTGAGCCTGAGACTGGCTGAGCCTGAGACTGGCTGAGCCTGAGACTGGCTGAGCCTGAGACTGGCTGAGCCTGAGACTGGCTGAGCCTGAGACTGGCTGAGCCTGAGACTGGCTGAGTCTGAGACTGGCTGAGCCTGAGACTGGCTGAGCCTGAGACTGGCTGAGCCTGAGACTGGCTGAGCCTGAGACTGGCTGAGCCTGAGACTGGCTGAGCCTGAGACTGGCTGAGCCTGAGACTGGCTGTACAAAGTACAAAGGGAAAATATAACAAATACATTCAAAAGTGATACAAAGGTGGAACTGTAAAGTATTTTGATTTTACAGAAGTGTGTAGAGAGATATTTTTTCTGTCTTCCTCTAGAGGTCTTTGTAACCTCCTATTTCCCCACTGTTGTCCCAGGTGACATAGCAGGGATCCACAGGGTCTTCACCTGGCATAATAACATGTTGCTCCCTCACAGCTCCCAGCTGGAAAATTACTGACACACTCACTGCCGTTTAGCACAATTAAATGATCGCCTTCCATTGTGACTGTGTTTGAGATGAACCTGGCACCCCATACATAAACATATAATAATGATTCAGCTTCTACCACTCTCCTTCCCTCTCTATATAAAGCACACACACACACACACACACACATTCCACAGTAGCTAACACTACCTATGAGACCCAGTAAATTAAAGATCGATGGAGAAGAACTCCTTACTTCCTACTGTAAATTCTAAAACATTTACAATATTTGAAGATAAACTCATCTGCTGTATGAGGATGATGAGATGTGAACTCATATTCTTTTTTAAGTCTATTTCACAGTTTATTTATGATAATCAGATTTATTTTACATTATTTAGATTTTGTGGATTCTACAAACAAATGGCTCTGCAATTCATTATAACTTTTTGGGGAGAGAAAAAAAATATAAAGATGTTCAAATTAAAAGTTCAAATGAACATTTCATTTCCATGTTATCTATTTCAGACAATAATATAAAACTGTAATCCAAGGAGAAAAATTCAAGTGGACAAAGTAATTATGGGTAATGATAGAAAAATATTGAAAATTGCTGGGGAAATACATACAACCTAACAACGTAGCTGGAGAGTTGTCCAAATTAATGTGTTTAAATTGTTCCTCTATAAATGTTGACCTTCCCCCTTCAAAAAGTCAACTCAATTACACAAGCACTTCATCCCCCACTTCACTCACTCTCCTGATGCTTTCTCTATTAGAAACCAACGTAGTTACTCCGTCTAAAACCCACACTCAAAAAGACAGCCACCCAGAGCAAATTAAGCAAGCCTCCTCAAGTGCACACTTTAGATATAGAGCATAGCATCCGTAATTACTTTGCACAGTAAATTATTTGCAATAATATCCTGTTGGAGGAGCCGTCTTCCGTCTCACTTTAAACACTTGTGCAGCTGGATTAGTTAGACAGCCTGGTTGGTGTCCTGCCCCCCCTTGCTAGCTGCTAGGCAGAGCTTGACAACAGAGGCTGATGCAGGTGTGAGAACTCTGAAGTGGCTTTGTCTGTCTGTCTACCCAGTGAGGGTCGACGAGCACACACTGACAAACTGAGCCGCTCGTCTCCACCGATGGCCCCCTCCGCCATTGGTCCTCTTCCTCCCGATCCAAGAGAGACAACTTCAACGCTGGATGGCATAACACCTCCTCAGTTCACCAGGAGCCAGAGGGGTCTCTCTCTCTCTCTCTCTCTCTCTCTCTCTCTCTCTCTCTCTCTCTCTCTCTCTCTCTCTCTCTCTCTCTGTATCTCTGTATCTCTGTCTCTCTCTCTCTCTCTCTCTCTCTGTATCTCTGTATCTCTCTCTCTCTCTCTCTCTCTCTCTCTCTCTCTGTATCTCTGTCTCTCTCTCTCTCTCTCTCTCTCTCTCTCTCTCTGTATCTCTCTCTCTCTCTCTCTCTCTCTCTCTCTCTCTCTGTATCTCTGTCTCTCTCTCTCTCTCTCTCTCTCTCTCTCTCTCTCTCTCTCTCTCTCTCTCTCTCTGTATCTCTGTATCTCTGTCTCTCTCTCTCTCTCTCTCTCTCTCAGAACTACCACTCTCTCGTCCAGCCAGCAGTCTGGCGCTAAAGAGATTGAGAGGCAAGAGAAGTTACTTGTTTTTTCCTTCCCTCTCTTTCTCGGTCTCTCTCTCTCTCTCTTACACTCCCCTGCTCTCTCTCTCTCTCTGAACGTGTAGTGGTCTGGGCCTTCTGGGGGATGAAGTTCCCAAAGTGCCTTCTGTCACTGCCACTGCAGTTAAGCAAACTTTACAGCCAGTAAAGCCATCAACCAACACAGGCTATTCGCTGAGCAACAGTGGAGCTTTGTGGCTCCCCTCCCAGTTGACAGTAAGTTATGAGCCCTTTGTGAGTGCAGGGGAAGGAAAACAGAGATCGGAATTTGGCAGGAACATAATAATACAGAATTCTCCTGTCTGTGGAACCTGAAGTTTTCATGGAAACAATCAAGCATTGTTGGAGTAAAGAAAAGCGACTGACAGATGAAATATAGTGGGGGGCCCTTTTAGGAAAACAGTCAACAAAGCGCCATTCAGGCCAGGGCCTTTCTGTCATTTATAAAGATAACTTCTATGCACTTGAGAGTTTAGAGCAAAGAGTTCCGATTGAACAAACCAAGTGTAACATCTCCCACAGTCCACAGTGCACAGAGCTGTGGAGAGGACTGGGGGTGCCAAACAAGAAGGCTGGGGGGCTGCCAAGCATCACAAGGTTCCTAGAGATACACAATGAGTATATAGGGGACAGAGGGGGAGGAGAGAAAAGGGGCCCCTGAAAAAATGCAGAGAGCCGCGCCAAAAGAGCAGGAACAATGGCTAATTATGAAGGAGTAATTTTGCAGGGGGACAGAAAAAGAGAGGGACACTGGAGACACAGAATGGATTATGAAAGCGGGGGGGTATTCTTCTGCATGGAAGAACTGTGGGCCTCAGTCTTTGGCCTGCTCCTTATGAGGTCATCACTGGCAGCCATTGCCCAGAAAAGTTTGGTTGGTACAACTGCCGTTTGGACATCTGGAATGTCGGCACACAGTGGCCTGCTTTCTCCGCAACTATCCTGATTCTTTTCTTTTCCAAAAATAGGACGCTTCGCCAGCGCTGGTCACTCAAATTGGAAAATGTGCAACGTCTAATGAAAAGAATAGCAGTTTTGTTCTCTTTCATTCTCATCGCATAAATGGATTTCTGCAGGGGGGGGGGGGGGGGGGAAATTACCTACAACGCTGCTTTGATTAAGCGGCTCTATTCTAGGGATTGGCTGGACAACAGCTCATTAGTTACAGTTAGTCCCACCCCTAATTCTTTGGGGATTTGTTTTCTTTCATTCTTTCTTTCTTTCTCTGTCTTTCTCTCACTCACTCATGAATTGAAATAATTCATTGAGCGCGCAAACAAGGCACACAAATGTGTCCACCTTTGTCACTGGACGTTTTTCTCTATCTTATTGCCTTGTATGTTCTCTGAGGGACTGAGGGTGAGAAAGTGATGCCTGGCATAAAGGGAGGGAGGGAGCTATGGAGGGAGGGAAAGGGCCATATTCTGAGAGTGGCAACGTTTCATGTGACACGTCAATCGGAAAATCAAAACAAGGGTAGTTCATTTGCTCCACCCAGATGAGACCATGTAGAAGGAACTGATGAATAGAGGTCAGGCAGGCCACACCTCACAGATTTATGATTAAGCCTTATTATGTTGGGAAACTGACATTGATTGCCGATTTAAACCACTGAAACCAATTCATTTGCCCTTGTTGAATAGAAAGCATGGTCAACAGTGTGTAACGCTGTGACAGGTCGGACGGGAGGGCCGAATAAAAGTGAGCGGCTAAACGAATGCTTGGCAGCCGGCTCTGTTTGGAGGTGGTTAAAAGTTATCCTGCTGACTGACAGCCCATACAGAGAAAAAGAGGCTGCAAGGAGAAACGAGATCTGAGGAGCCAAACCAGAACCACCTGCCATTGATCTGAGTAATTGCCCAGGAATTTGGTTCACAGAAGACATGTACAGCCCCTGTTTTAGCAATGCTTCACTCACAGAGCGGCACGGAGAAAACCACTATAACTGAATGGGAAACACAGTCTAATAAAATCAGGGAGCTGACAGACATGGTTGAAGAGAAAAATGTGCAGTATATGCAATCTGAGAGAACAGGCTCTGTACAGGATTAGCCGCTGACTGATACAGAAAATGTCTCACCAGTGGGCTGTTAACCATGTGTCTGACCACTGATACTTCGCTCAAACTCACACTGCATTCATCTATTTGTCAAGATGCCAGATAATAAGACATGGTAGGCCTCTGTCGAAATATAAATCTCACTGCAAATGATAAACTCACTGTAATCTATTACCTACAAAAACATAAAATAAGACTTCTTTCAGCCTGGTCAGCAGTGAGTAGGTTTTGATGTGGAAATGTGGCCATTATTTCTCCTCTCACTATCTCCATCACAACCCCAGGCCTCTGGTAGTTTCTGGTAGTCAGAGGCAGTCATGTTGACTTACACCTTGGTGGGAGAGGTTTCTCTTCTTTCCTAGCAGACGCAGACCACGCATGCATCATGACAGGCTTTCAGAATGAAATCATTAACTAAATTGCTTTCTTTAAAAACCACAAGTGTGAGCCAGGGGTTTGTGTCTGTGTCTGGCCGGTGGCCACGTCCCTCTGGTTCCCAGGCAGCCTCTCAGGCAGCCTCTGCCCGGCTCCCTGGCTCTGTTGTGGTTCCCTGCTACCACATTCATTACGCTCAGCGCAGCCCGGCTCAGCCTCAGACTCGCTACACTGTGGTGGGGCTCACTCACTGGACCCGTAGGAAATCATCTGGTCATCTCAAACTACTCCTCCATTTCAGATGGCCCCGCTCCGCACAAAGAGGCCCTTTGTCCCAGGACGTTCATGACCATCCTTTAGATCTTAATCAGTGAATCAATCAAAAACATAGAAACAAATCTGCTCTTATAGCTGGGGTTTTAAAGTCTGAAGCGGGTTGTCTGAAAGACTGACTCAACATTTCACAAATTTACACTGCTTTATTACCAAACAACAATCCCTACTGTGACTGACATCCCATAATGACACAAAGTCGCAGTTCCTAACAACACTTTATTTTTTAAACATCATTAAAATAGCATTCTGGTGTGTCTAGCTGTGCCATGGAGGTTAACATTGTATTGCTATATCTCTTACAAACAAACGTTTAAAAGACTAGTTCCTGAAAACGGAAAGCTGGGGGACAAAATCAACTGTAAAGTCAATATCCTAAAACACACAGAGAGAGAGGGACACAGTAAAAGTATATTATGCAACAAACAAAAACAGAAGACAGGGCCGTGGTCTTTGGAAATACTGTCTCTATCTGACTCAAATAGACAAAAACAGAAGACAGGGCCGTGGTCTTTGGAAATACTGTCTCTATCTGACTCAAATAGACAAAAACAGAAGACAGGGGCGTGGTCTTTGGAAATACTGTCTCTATCTGACTCAAATAGACAAAAACAGAAGACAGGGCCGTGGTCTTTGGAAATACTGTCTCTATCTGACTCAAACAGACTAAAATAAGCAGCAAACAGAAAAAGGCTAATATCTGGTGAAGGCTGGACAAATAGTGGATAGTGATTGTAGCTGAGCTGTAAGAGAGGATAACGAGACTCTAGTCCCCCACCCCCCCCCGCCCTGGCCCTCCGACCCCCCCCCCCCCCCCCCGCCCCTTTCCCCCGCCCTGGCCCTCCGCCCTGGCCCTCCGCCCCCACCCTCCCCCCCCCCGTCCCCCGCCCTGGCCCTCCGCCCCCAGCCCTGCCCCCTGACCTGGCCCTCCGCCCCCGCCCTCCGCCCCGGCCCTCCGTCTCGGCCCTCCGCC
Source organism: Oncorhynchus mykiss (assembly GCF_057628025.1). Classification (NCBI taxonomy): domain Eukaryota; kingdom Metazoa; phylum Chordata; class Actinopteri; order Salmoniformes; family Salmonidae; genus Oncorhynchus; species Oncorhynchus mykiss. Next base: position 24,462,305 of record NC_143047.1, on the reverse strand, counting down.
TCGGCCCTCCGCCTCAGGCCCTCCGCCCCGGCACTCTGCCCCGGCCCTCCGCCCCAGCCCTCTATCTGTCCTTCTCTCACTAGGCTCAAGGTAGCAGATGTGTCTTTCACAGCCTGTGGCGTGTGCAACCAATCTGCAAACAATAGCTGGGACTTGATAAAGGTCGAATGTCTGTCGCAACACACTGGTTAGGAGAGAGGTGAAAAGACAGAGTCCACACCATGCTGCAAACCCACTCCCCCTACAGCGGTTTCTTCTCTGACATGTCACTCCAGCCTAACTATAGGTGTGACTGTGAGAATGTGTGTGTGTTAGTGGGCCACTACCATGCTATTTAAGCCCGTCAGTAAGCCCATTACACCAGTATAAGTCACCTCCCTGACCTCCCACTGAGATAACAGTTGGTGTAAACATGTACAACCCTATTAACCTAATAATATACATGGAGCCGGCTACAGTGGCCACAGGTCCGTGTGCGAAAGCCGTCTCTGAGTCTTAAATACCACAGTCAGCCATGACAGAGAAACAGATACAGACACAGCCATGACCTCTGACACCACACCTCTCTCTTTGTCTGTACTGTAGACAAGACACTGGACAGGACCACAAGTTCAATCTGAGTTCATTATGGACTCTCTATTGGTCAATGCCTGGAGTCAATGCAGTAATAGACATTAGAATGGCATTGCTCTTTATCTATTCCAGTAGACATCGACAGTATTAAGGGAACGCTGAAGTGACATGTTCAGAGAGAGAAAGTACTGTTGGCATCTCAGTTGATCTCTACACTGTAAATATTCTGCATTATTAATTGCATGACACACTGGTTCAATATGGATTGAATTTCACAATGCCAAAGTAAAAGCCAGTGTGTGTGCGTGTGTGTGTGCGTGTGTGTGTACACTGAGTTTCTCCCAGGTTTATGACAGTAGTAATAAGCAAGCCTGCAGGCCACAAACAGACACATGAGGAGGACTGGAATACATTATTAGAGCTCATCAATTATCTTTATACCGGAGTGGGAGTGATGGCTTAGTTTGTGTTGTCTCTTCTTAAAAACAAAATAGAAATATTATGGGTAAAATATGAAAATATTTTTAAAGAGAACAACAGAATTATTTACATAAAATATGAAAATATTTTTAAAGAGAACGACAGAATTATTTACATAAAAGGATAGATTATACTCATTTGAAATCAGTGGGTCGTTCCACGGATTATACAAAATAAAAAAAATGTCCTGTGACAAGGACATGTGTCTCATCACAAAATGAGACATTTAGATATTTCTAATATATAAAAGCATTAATAACTATTCATTTAGTATTCTGTAACTATTCAGTTGTCTGTTCTCAGGCTGAAGAAAGCCATGAAAATAACCTCTCCAGGTACTGTCCTGTATGGTCTCGCAATATTCATGATTGTGCAGCCATTTTAAAACGATGAAAAACACATTGCATTGAGCGATATGAAAGCATAATGTCCTACGGGTGTCAGTCAGCTCAACAGTGAGTGCAGTGGAGAGACCATGTCAGGGTAAATATTTAACAGGAAGCCATTTAAACCAATAGAACTGAGGAAGAGTGAGGAGCCAACGCATGTCAGAAGACATAGGCTGTCCTAGACTAGAAGACTGCTTTGTACAGACACAATGAATAGGAGAGGAAGCACTGATCTGTCCACTGCATTCGTCTATTATAAATGCACGTTGCCTTCATGCTGTGCAGTTAAACATATATATGCTAGGGCCTCCCGGGTGGCGCAGTGGTCTAAGGCACTGCATCGCGGGCCGGGCGCAGTGCACGCTGACAGGGTCGGTAGGTGTACAGTGTTTCCTCCGACACATTGGTGCGGCTGGCTTCCGGGTTGGATGCGCGCTGTGTTAAGAAGCAGTGCGGCTTGGTTGGGTTGTGTTTCGGAGGACGCATGGCTCTCGACCTTTCTCATCGTTGTAGCGATGAGACAAGATAGTAGCTACTAAAAAACAATTGGATACCATGAAATTGGGGAGAAAAAGGGGGTAAAAAAACAACGACAAAAAAACGTTACAAAAATATATATATGCTATTGTAACTATGTGTACAACTATAGCTGAATGTGTAGAAATGCTGCGTATGAGGAGTGTGTGTGTGTGGTGCACGAGGATGTGTGTCTATCTTTGTTCTTTGGGAGGGCCTCCCAGTGTAATGTACAATCCCCTGTAAGACATCAGCAGAGTGTCAGCCAGCCAGCCAATGAGTCTAGGAACGGGACAGTCGGCTATAAATGGCAGGTACAGCTCACAAGCTAAAAATAAAGGGGGTCTGTGTTTTTTAGGAATGGTGTTCCTGAATTAAACACAACAGGTGCCAAACACTAAATCAGAACGGCTTTGCCTCAGGCTTAATGTGAAAAACAAATGAATGTCAAAGCAAGGAGAGAGTTAGCTAACTCCTGAATAATGAATAAGAGGAAGACCGACTCATGCTTGGCCCATCACTTAACTAGACTCGGCACGTAACAGAGTATCTCGCTAGATCTGTTTGTCTCTTTCTGTCTCTGACTACCTGTGTAATGCGTATCATGAAATTAACCACACTACAGAATTGAACGTCTAAGAACGTCAGGAGAAGATTCAATTCTGGGAGAAGGGGAAAGATCATGTGCTGTGGCTTAGAGGCCACTCGGGGATTGCATCACGGCAGGACACGACGTGAGACCATGGTAGTCACATCTCATGTTGAATGATTCATAAACACCTTGACTGTGTGTGTCTGTGTGTTGACGTGGCTGGCCAGTAGATAGAGCTCCATGCTGTGGGAGAGTGGGAGCCCTGCCTGTGTGTGTCTGTGTGTTGACGTGGCTGGCCAGTAGATAGAGCTCCATGCTGTGGGAGAGTGGGAGCCCTGCCTGTGTGTGTCTGTGTGTTGACGTGGCTGGCCAGTAGATAGAGCTCCATGTTGTGTGTGTCTGTGTGTTGACGTGGCTGGCCAGTAGATAGAGCTCCATACTGTGAGAGAGTGGGAGCCCTAGCTGTGTGTGTGTCTGTGTGTTGACGTGGCTGGCCAGTAGATAGAGCTCCATGCTGTGGGAGAGTGGGAGCCCTGGCTGTGTGTGTGTCTGTGTGTTGACATGGCTGGCCAGTAGATAGAGCTCCATGCTGTGGGAGAGTGGGAGCCCTGGCTGTGCTGTGCCCACTGCCTCCACAGTGAAGTGCTGCAGGCTAGCTCTGGCTGGTTAGAACTGGGACCAACAGCTGCAGCCTCTATCGCACGCACGCACGCACGCACGCACGCACGCACGCACGCACGCACGCACGCACGCACGCACGCACGCACGCACGCACGCACGCACGCACGCACGCACGCACGCACGCACACACACACACACACACACACACACACACACACACACACACACACACACACACACACACACACACACACACACACACACACACACACACACACACAGAGAGAGAGAGAGAGAAACAAGGCATATCATAATATGCCTGTGTGTTTTTTAATGGAGTTCCCCCCTTACTAACGGCTATTATCCCTGACTAATGGCATACACTGGGCCTCTCTCATTACTGAAGTGGCTCTTTACCGGGGACCCTTGTTTCATACAGTTAGAGTTAATGCATTATGAACAGCCCACCAAGAGTAAGCAGCGATCTGCATATTCAATAACTTCTGTAATTATATGCGCCATTCATCAGATGGGATCTGATGGCAGGGGAAGAGGGGAAAAGAGAGGAGCAGAGAGGTCTGATTCCTGGAGGACAGAAGTCTAATCACAAAACTAACATGATAATTGAAATCTAAATTGAAAGGCTTGGCTCACGCCGATAGTATGTCAGGAGTAGATTGTAGAGGTATAGGCGGCTGGAGAGTGGGGGAAAGAAAGAAAGAAAGAAAGAAAGAAAGAAAGAAAGAAAGAAAGAAAGAAAGAAAGAAAGAAAGAAAGAAAGAAAGGAGAGATAAAGAGAGGAAGAGAGAGAGAGAAACAGAAAGAGATACGGGGAAAGAGGCCAGATTAATGGAGACTGTAAAACTGCCACACTGTCAATGTGTTCAGGGTAGTGGTATTGCTTACTTATGGGTATAGGGGGCAGTGTACTAGCAGCAGTGTCCATAGCACAACTACAGTAAGAGAATCATGTCTCTCCTCAGCAGGGCCAAGACTGTTTCTGGAGAATGTACTGTATGTCAGCACGAACGCGGCACAATATTCCAAGTTGTCACAGTTGGCCTTTTCTGCCTGAATGGCCCTGTTTCTCTGAATGTAGTTTCCTGTTTTAAGAGGTACATGTGAGGTAAATGTGAGGTACCTCGATTTTGCTTGTATAACGTGCCCATTGTTTGGTGTGAGAGGAGAAAAAGCTGCGCTTTTCTCATCCATTGAGAAACACCTGTGTTTGAAGTTTCGTAAAGAGGTCATCCTTGTGTCCACTGACTGAGGACACACAGTTTTTCTCCCCAAAACATTCTGTTCAATGAAAGCTAATCTTATCAACAATCTCTTCAGAGATTCTTTCTTTAATCAGAACAACAGTTTTCAGCTGTGCTAACATAATTGCAAAAGGGTTTACTAATGGTCAATTAGCTTTTTAAAATGATAAACTTGGATTAGCTAACAGAACGTGGCATTGGAACACAGGAGTGATGGTTGCTGATAATGGGCCTCTGTACACCTATGTAGATATTCCATAGAAAATCAGCTGTTTCCAGCTACAATAGTCATTTACAACATTAACAATGTCTACACTGTATTTCTGATCAATTTGATGGTATTTTAATGGACAAAATATTAGCTTTTCTTTCAAAAACAAGGACATTTATAAGTGACCCAAAACATTTGAAAGGTAGTATACATGCGATCAGGAATGAATTTGTGATGAGACTTGACTGGGTCGTTGGAAATCAGCTTCCCTTAGAGGACTCTGTTGACAGTTTGGCATTGTGTGGTAAGAAAAGACTAAAGGGAGAAATGAACCCATCTACCCCAGCCAGTCATCTGTCCCTCCTGTCCTCCTCTCTCCTTCCCTGCTCTGCTATTTCTCCAGACTCGGAATTCATATTCCGCCCTCAATAACAGTTAATTAGTAATGCCAAATTCATTAACCTATACTGCTGTATCAGTGGCCTGGGCCATAAAGTAGCTTAATGTGGGCAGACGTATGCAGCTGTAATAAGGAACATAAAACGTAAAGAGAAACACATACGCCCGTAGATCATAGACGGTTATAACTCTGCAGTGGTTTAGGAGGACCCACTCTGGTCCAGACAGAGTATTCAGCTATCACATCAGCTCTTTGTGCTTTCTCTCTCCTCACAGGAACTTTTATACGACGATTAAAATAAAAAGGCGACACAAAGTGTATCAACCGTGTGTTTTCATTACTACCGTAACTCCTCAGGTTTTGGCAATTGAGTTATTGTGTTCGTTTGCTTTTATCATTTGCCTTATAGAATTATGTGAAAGACTGTGTTAAGATAGCATGTGTACCTGTTAGTACTAGGCATGGAATAGATCCTCTAACTCCTAGGGTGTGTTTGTGTAGAGAGATCATCCAAGAGGGAACGTTGTTATCAGAGCAGTGTGTAGACTAGAGGTGCCAGAACCAAATAGAGAAGCCGTGCGTTCCCCTCTCCTGCTGCACGGGGAAGAGGGAACAGGGATGGGAAAAGGCTGGAGGCACTTCAAGTAGCTTCTGACAGATCCTTCTAATTGGAGAGTTATTTTTCCTCCAAGTCTCTGGTATAAATCTATTTTGTGTTTATTTAGAGTCAGTAAGGGAACAAGTATGTTTTGGCCGTGTGGCATGTTCCCCCTCTCTCTCCCTTTCCCTAAACCGTCTCACGTCCCTCATACAGACCCTTTCTCTCGCTCTCTCTTCTCTCTCTATCCCTCCAGTTAGTGTGACTGACGTGTCTGTGTTGAGCACATGGAAGCAGCACAAAACAAACTGCTATTGTAAAAAGGGATGATGACTTAGGCTGTCCTTGGATTACATGGTGACCTTTCCTCTGTCCTATCCCCCAGTGGTCTCGTCTAACAGCTCACACCAAAGAGCCTATTAGGCCTGGAGTCCACGCCGTTGTTAAAAAGGGTCTTGTCCTTTCAAAACACTCTCTCTCTTGCTTTCTATTTTTTCAAGCCAAGGTGGTAGAGGAACACAAGTCCATTGTTCCCTCGAAGATGGAAGTTGGAGTTACTACGGCAACAGCTCTAATCCTTCTTTTTCCCACCTTTCTTCATATTAATGGCCTATCAAGTGCTACCTTTTAAGTCAGTGGCCAATGTTCCGCGAGCACAGCTCCCTCGCCTTAATTACATTTGATTCTATTCGTATGTAGACAACATGATGAGCTAATCGAAATGTGCTAAATAATGATGTACTGTGAGCAACTATTCCTTATCCTGAGGCCTGGTCTAAGAATATCAATAATGAGGCCATTATTAAGGATCTGACTTTAAAATTCTGCCCTGCCACCAAAACAGAGAGCATAATTGTTCTGGTGTTGTCTACACAATCAACAACTCATTGTTGTGGACTTGAGAACTAAGGGAGCAGAGAATGGGTCCCATAATGATTGGTCTGTGCTGCCATGCAGGCCGAGTATAGAATTGTCCACAGAAGAATGTCCTTGATAGACTGCTGATTTGTTGAAAGTGGTGTGAATGAAGACAACTGTCTGGATTTTTAGAAAAATGTCCTCTTTTCTGTCTGTCTCACTCGCCGCTCAAATAGCCACCAAGCCTCATTAGAGCAGGGCCATTCATATGGTGAAAGGCTGGGAGTCACACAGACCCTTCAGAGAGGACATGGAGAGTAGCAGCTAGCTAGATGCTTAAACAGGCCCAGCTCTACTCCTTTCACTCATCTCTCCCTGAGGAAAGGGAAATGGCTCTATGGTCAGCCTTAAAAGACAGAGAAACCCTCCTAACTAACATGTCAAAAAGGTTTCTTTAAACAATATAAATAATCATGGAGAATAACATCAACTGAGATGTGTTATCTTGATTAGATTCCAGCACATTTAAAAAGCAAAGAATTGTAGCTATAGATACATTTTCAGCTTTAATCACAATCATATTGAGATTAATAAACACTAACAGCGAAGGTGATAATTGTAGATTAAGTTGTAAGCCTGAAAGAAACGTTAAGTGAAATGTTTTGTGTCTACATTTAACGGGTGAAAGCTCAGTGGGGTTGTCCAAACGCGGAGCTGCACCTTTTAAATGTGCTCCATTGTGAGGCAGGGGAGAGCAAGGGAGAGCAGGGGAGAGGAGAAGGAATGCTAAGTGGGCCCCTTTGCCTAGTCAACCTTCAGTGGGTTGCATTTATCTTCATCTTGTTAGACTAAATTAATTAACAATCTCCTTGTTACACACTTTCTCCTTTCATTACATCAAATAATGGGAGAGATGCAGGAGGAGGTCCTCTCTACTGGGATTAGCCAGGGACTGTTACAGATCTCTCTCTCTCTCTCTCTCTCTCTCTCTCTCTCTCTCTCTCTCTCTCTCTCTCTCACACACAGACACACACACACACACACACACACACACAATCTGCTCAAAATATAATCACGTTCTTCATTAATCTGCAGCTAAATTGAAACACTGCTTCTCTACAACAAAGTTGGCTTCTAATGTGAGTAAGAACAGATCATATTCCACTAAAGTACATTGTGCACTAACTGTATAATTTAGTGAATTATTTTCACTTTGTTGCAGACGTACTGCTCTGCATGTGAGATTTAAACAGACTGTCATTATTTTCTAAGACAGTACAAAGGCTTCATGCTACATTATTAATATAAAGTGAACCTGTTTAAAGTTCTCCCTGATGTATTTTTCACAATGACTATTCCTCCGCCTGCATCAGCGCGCATTAACAACCAGCATCATTTTCTAAATTGAAAATGGGAGATTGGTACTTTTACAGCTACTGCAACTATGAGTCAAAACAAGAAGTGATGACTCATTAGTGTAAAATAATGACTAGTTTGTCCAGTGGTATGTTAGTGAGTGACGCAGATGAGTGACGCAGATATGAAATGTGAAAAGTCATCTTAAACATCTGCCCCTCTGTCAGAGCAGAAGTGGAACTTCTGGGCCACACAGCTGGGGAGACGACTGAGTTGAATAGACAACATGTCCTTTCAGAGTACTACACAGAAATAGATGTATTAATGAGGCACAAGGCAGAGTTGCTGTCATACTTTCACATAATTGCACTGACAGAGCCCCCTTTGACCCAATTCAGTTGCTTAAGAAAATATGTTGTGGTGCTAGCTAGACTGAAGAAACATGGTCCGTCTCCCATACCCCTCCCCTGCTGTGTCTTCCTCTCATTCTCTCTCTCCCGCCAACCCTCCCTCCCCAGGACACAACAAGCCGTGGCCAAGCAAAAGGCCAAACCCTGAGGCAAAGCCTGACTTTAATCTTGGCCTGATTGTTGAGGCCTCTGTCCTCCAATCACCCGAGCATGTGTGCGCGATATCGTTCCACTGGCACCTCTCATTTAATTAAAACAAACATTGACAGAAGGATGTGGATTAGGAACCCTAATGATGCATTTACTTAGATGAATCGCAGTGTTCTCTCAGAGTACTGATTTCGACAAAGAACAAAATGATATTGCTACGAAAGAGGCTAGCAGTCAAAGGTCATGTTTTGTCTATGTGGGTCGATGTGGGTCTTCAAGTTATTGGGCTGTAAGAATCTCAGTTGGATTTAAGAGGTGTTGCTTTCTTCAGCCCTCCCCCACCCTCTGTTCAGCTAGATATCTGCCCAACTGGTGCTGCTTCAACAGGTGGCTGGAGTCAAACACAATCCTCCACTCTGTAGCATTAGTGGCCCAGTGGAAATGAATAGAGGCAACATACCTTCAATAATCCAACACATGCCTGAGTATGATCCCCAGCCTCCGGCCAACACTGAAGTTGTAACACTCACTAGACCTTGGAAACAGAGGCTATTTAAGGACATTTCTAATAAATATGATTTTTGAAGATATATGTTTGCTTGGATAGGGTAACCCAGAGAGCTTTTGTGCTATATTTGGAATTAAATGGCTGATCTATAGCTCCTCTCAAATCTCACTTCATTCTGGTGTGCTGGGCAATTGACTGTGAATTTTTTTTGCTCATCCTGTCTTTTTACTGCTGTCTGTGTAGAGAATAAGGACACTCAATAGTAACCTTTTAAACTAGATACTAATGGGGTATTTTAAAATAGGATCTAAAGCTGTGTTTTATCAATGTCTTTTTACTGCTGTCTGTGTAGAGAATAAGGACACTCAATAGTAACCTTTTAAACTAGATACTAATGGGGTATTTTAAAATAGGATCTAAAGCTGTGTTTTATCAATGTCTTTTTACTGCTGTCTGTGTAGAGAATAAGGACACTCAATAGTAACCTTTTAAACTAGATACTAATGGGGTATTTTAAAATAGGATCTAAAGCTGTGTTATATCAATGTCTTTTTACTGCTGTCTGTGTAGAGAATAAGGACACTCAATAGTAACCTTTTAAACTAGATACTAATGGGGTATTTTAAAATAGGATCTAAAGCTGTGTTATATCAATGTCTTTTTACTGCATCATCATGTCCTTTATTTTACCAAGTTCCAACAGTTCTGAGGGGGAAAAAATGGTGTTCATTTAATAAAATAAATGACCTTTTGAAAAAAATCTAAGAGGATTCATTAGCTTTACTAAAGTTTGGCTGACAGCAGCTTTGAAAGGCAGATCCTGCTGCTGCTGCGTCTTTTAACGAGGCACCATTAATTAGGCTGCAACATTCAAGCCTGGAGAAGGTCGCTCACAAGGAGAGGAAAGAGGAGCCAATGGCGAATATAATCACTTATTGACTTTGTCCGTGTTATAACAGCACAAATTCACAGGATGGGTTTAAAAGAAAAATAGCATCAAGGTTACATTTAAAAAAAACTTTGCGGTCAAGTACAAACACACAACAGGAAACAGTACATCACAAACCGAGCCACACCCCGACCCCCACCCCACCTGACCTGGCCATGAGTCTAGAAGAGGGGGGCAGACAAAAGCATGCAGTACGAACACGGAAACCTTAGTTTGAGAGGCACAGTACCCAGGGGTGAGATGGGGGGGGGGTCTCTCTACACATCTGTGTGTGAGGTTAGAGTGACAACTGCTTTCAGTCTGACTATGGAGTGTGTTGGGTATCAGTGTGAGCATGCCACGGAGAGCGCTCTAGAGGGGGAAAGGTGGAAGTGTCTATTTTACACTAACAACATACAGCTGGGGTGGATTGCCAGGCACACAACCCTCCCACCAACCCCACCCAGCCAGGGAGGAACGTGATCTAAGGCTAGGTGTCGGGAGCTGGAGCTGTGAAGGGACAGATGAGTTTAGCTCCTGACCCCCTGACCCACGACTTTACAACAACAACTGAAAAAGAAACTAACCTCAGTAAAAAGCTGCTACGAAGAAAGCCCTCCATGTCAGCGTGTGGGGTTCTGCGGCAGGAGAAATACAGAGAACCATTTTAACACTGAAAAAAAGCAACATGCAAAAAACACAGAGCAATGCATGCATATTTCTCTTCTAATAAGGTATGTCTTTAATTAAGGCAGTGTGGAGGATAGGAAGCTCATCCTCTCTTCTTTGCATTGACGTCATTACTTCTAGTCTTTCCTCAGAGAGGGGAGTGGATTTGCATACAGCAAGGTCCTGATGATATGTTTGCAACAAATAAACCCTTTCCTATTGATCCTAGCACAGCATTCTTCCTAAGCTCTCTCCAGAGTGACACATACATTTCTGTAACCGCTGATCCCAGACCAGCTTCTGGCAGGGCTCAGAGTGGTAGGAGGAGCAGCCAGAGGTGGTCCAGCTGTGGTCCATGTGTGGCAAGGGCTCTGTGGTTTCTAGGAACCCGATGCTGGGACACGCACCGCCATGGAGGTGGGAGGGTGTGGTTCACAATGTCACTGTTTGGAGAGGTCGTTTAGAAGCCTCGCCCGAAACATTTTGGAAGCACATGGCTGGAAATGATTCCCAACAGGTTTCATTAGCCTCTGTTACTGGTCTTCAGAATATTGTGATTTTTGACTGCTGTGTGCTTCTCTTTAAGCACTATCATCAACATATTATTACAGAAAACTAATTGGGAGTGGAGCCGGGGGGTGGAGGGTTGGAATACAAGTACGTCAGTGATATCAAAACTATAGCCTAACATTAGAGTAATTACCAGGAAATTCCCTTTTCAGAGAGACTGTAAAACAGGCAAGAGCTTCCCTCTCTGACAATGGTAAAGTCAGCAGAAATAAATATGTACAAGTCCTCACACCCATTCATAGAAAGACACACAGTGTAGTTTCAGCTTGTTATTCAATTGTCTCGGTATTACACATCATCACATCCCTGTCCTGTAAAACACATCACCATCTCACCAGCATCTGATCAGCCAAGAGCTAAAGCTGGAGTGAGCTTTTCAAAACCCATGTTAGAAAACGCAATACTCAGTAGCGGCAAAGACAAAAAACCTGCTGCAACTAATGAGTGTTTTCTCCTGCTGTAACAGTCGACTCCCTTGTAGACGTCATCATAAATAACACACATCAGAGCAAAAGAGATCCAGCATCTTGGCCCTAAATGCTTTCAGTTTTTGGGACATGAATGTAATTTGCTGTTTTTTCCTCTCCTCCAGTGAGGCTGTGGAGACAAAGCCACTGAGAGAATGGAAAGAGTGACAGGACCAAGGACACTGTGCCTTTCAGGCTAGCCTGGCCAGCACTTAGCAGGGCGGTGGACCCGCGAAGCCCAGTGGGCTCAGCCGACACTTTCCTCACAATCAGGTGTCTGAGGTGGGGGTTAGGCCAGTGACACTGCTCGGCTCTGCTCCCCGCTCCACTACACTCAAACCTGCTCTGCTCTGTTCCCCACTCTACTCAGCCCTGCTCTTCTCAGAGCACATAATACCAACATCACACCAGTGACAACGTGAGAAAACAACAGTCAAATCATGCCGAACCGATCAAGCGTGTCTCCTCACCACTCTGAGAAGTGTTAAAAACACACACACTTCTCTCTGCACCTCTCTCTCTGCACCTCTCTCTCCCTCTCTCCCCCCTCCCTCCCCCTCCCCCCCTCCCCCTCCCTCCCTCCCTCCCTCCCCCCTCCCTCCCTCCCTCATCTTTAGTATGGGGACTGACTCGAACACAGAGAAACACACGACATAACTGCATAATAGACCGTCATCATGTGCCCCAAACACCCTTTTGGAGTTTAGATTCCTTGATAACAGGTTAGCAAGACAGGCAACAAGGCTATGGAAAGCCACAGGAAACGTAAACTAACCTAGATAAAACCCACTGAGTGAATGGACAGTGAGCCATAGAGGCTGGGTTCCTTTGTCATGACATTGAATGCATGTCTCATGCTTTAGTGGCTCCACAACATAGCCTTCAGCAAGCTCACTGTCTAGCAGAGGACCAGCCTGCCACCAGGACAGGAAGTGCCAATACAGAAGGGCCTGTTTCTCTCTATCTCTGTCTGTCTGCCTGTCCGTCTCTATCTCTCTGTCTCTCTACCTGCCTGTCTCCTTCCCTCTATCTGTCTGCCTCACCGTCTCTATCTCTCTGTCTCTCTACCTGCCTGTCTCCTTCCCTCTGTCTGCCTGTCCGTCTCTATCTCTCTGTCTGTCTACCTGCCTGTCTCCTTCTCTCTGTCTCTCTACCTGCCTGTCTCCTTCCCTCTGACTGTCTGCCTGCCTGTCTCCTTCCCTCTGCATCTCTCTACCTGCCTGTCTCCTCCCCTCTGCCTGCCTGTCTCCTTCTCTCTGACTGTCTGCCTGCCTGTCTCCTTCCCTCTGCCTGTCTCCTTCCCTCTGCCTGTCTGCCTGCCTGTCTCCTTCCCTCTGACTGTCTGCTTGCCTGTCTCCTTCCTTCTGTCTGTCTTCCTGCCTGTCTCCTTCCCTCTGCCTGTCTCCTTCCCTCTGCCTGTCTCCTTCCCTCTGTCTGTCTGCCTGCCTGTCTCCTTCTCTCTGTCTCTCTACCTGCCTGTCTCCTTCCCTCAGACTGTCTGCCTGCCTGTCTCCTTCCCTCTGAGTTCTACCTGCCTGTCTCCTTCCCTCTGCCTGTCTCCTTCCCTCTGCCTGTCTCCTTCCCTCTGCCTGTCTGCCTGCCTGTCTCCTTCCCTCTGACTGTCTGCCTGCCTGTCTCCTTCCCTCTGTCTGTCTGCCTGCCTGCCTGTCTCCTTCCCTCTGCCTGTCTCCTTCCCTCTGCCTGTCTCCTTCCCTCTGCCTGTCTGCCTGCCTGACTCCTTCCCTCTGACTGTCTGCCTGCCTGTCTCCTTCCCTCTGTCTGTCTGCCTGCCTGTCTCCTTCCCTCTGACTGTCTGCTTGCCTGTCTCCTTCCTTCTGTCTGTCTTCCTGCCTGTCTCCTTCCCTCTGCCTGTCTCCTTCCCTCTGCCTGTCTCCTTCCCTCTGCCTGTCTGCCTGCCTGTCTCCTTCCCTCTGACTGTCTGCCTGCCTGTCTCCTTCCCTCTGCCTGTCTGCCTGCCTGACTCCTTCCCTCTGACTGTCTGCCTGCCTGTCTCCTTCCCTCTGTCTGTCTGCCTGCCTGCCTGTCTCCTTCCCTCTGCCTGTCTCCTTCCCTCTGCCTGTCTCCTTCCCTCTGCCTGTCTACATGCCTGTCTCCTTCCCTCTGACTGTCTGCCTGCCTGTCTCCTTACCTCTGACTGTCTGCCTGCCTGTCTCCTTCCCTCTGTCTGTCTGCCTGCCTGCCTGTCTCCTTCCCTCTGCATCTCTCTTGCTGCTTGGACACATTCTCTTACTGTTTCACAGCTATCTTTCTTCTTCTCTCTTTTTCTCTCTTCCTCCCTCTTGTCTCTCTGCCTGTGTTTCCTCAGCAGAGAGCGCTGTGTAAAACTCCATTGTGGTAATGGAGACTGAAGTACGTCGCTCTATAGATGTAAAGATACGGTTTGGAGACTGAATTCAGGAAAAAGTGACTGAGCCACATTCTTATATCCATAAAGAAAACAGGGGAACCTGGAGTTTTAAACGAAGAGCAGGCCACATTTCAAGGGTAGCGTTTTGGTGAATGAGAAATAGGGAGGATAGACATCAGTGTTAAAAGACAGCTAGCGCTGGGCTCACGGCAGCCTTTTCGAAGAACGGACCTCTGCCAAAAGCTGCCTCTGCCCAACCAACTCTCACCATCTGCAGTAAATGTGCTCCATTAAAGCAGCACCATATGGACAACAAGCTAGCTATTAACACAGCTTCAGCACGTCCCCCTAACCTAGCACAGATTTCAAACTTCCAGTCAAATTGACTGCTGAATTAATGCACCACCACAGCCATGTGGGTCTTGGCATGGAGCGCTGCTCCCAGCCTTCAGTCATTAACAGCCCAGGCCAGCTTAGAGCTGAATAGAGCTGAACCCAGTGGAGAGAGAGACACAGCGGCAACCTACAGACAGACTCTACTACACCATGTCTGACCTGGTCACTGGAAAGTGACTTTTAATTAATGGGAGAGTCTGGCTATAACCTATGCCTACATGTCAGCCCAGGCAGTTGAGAGAGGAGAGGGGAGAAGAGGAGACTGCTCCCTAGCTGGGTGATGACGTAGAGCCAAGATGGCACTGATTAACCAGGGTGTGGGGACGTTAATTCCTCTGGGCCAGGCGGCCATGTTGACGCCTCTCCTTCTCTCTGAGTCATGGGGGGACCCACCCACCGCTCACAAAGCTCTCCTCTCTTCCCCCAGATCATGACGCCACGGCTGCCTGCAAGCCCTCTGTTCTCCCACTCATAGAGGAGCATACACACACACAGACACATATACACACACAAACTTTCGCTCTCTCTTTCTCACACACACATGCATACACACACACCAAATCAATTACAGCTCTGTGTCTTTAACCCGGCCCCAAAGGTTCAATAAATTATGTTTGTTTCTTTTTTTCCTCCTGTCACAGGTCCTTAGATTCTGTTTATAAGAAAAACACACTTTCCCTCTCTCTCTAACAGCATGGATGTCTACAATTCCTTGCACTAACTCAAACTACAGGAAGGGAAGCGCTGAGTGGCTACACAATAGTAGGTCTTTGTCAATAGAAAGAGCTCTTTGGTAAAAGGGGTAAATTTGACTTTTAAAAGCAAGGAGGACCAAGGCACTCTTCATATAATTAAAATGCATTTATTTTCACGGTATGTTCAATGGAAAAATCTTTTAAAACTCTGACGTGTTTCAGCAGCGTGGCCTTGGTCAGGGAGTGTCTATTTGTTCCATTGAACATGCCATACAAATAAAGGTTTTTAATGAGATTAAGAGTGCCTTAGTCCTCCTTGCTTTTTACTGTTGGTACCTGCTGGCTCTGGTGAGAATACACAAGGGCAATATATTACTTTCTTAGAGCACATAGTCTTCCTTTCTGAGGAAATATAGTCATCTTGATGACTCAGTATTGTACTCCATAATCATAATGTCCTCTGTGACCCTCTTTTGTGACCTCATGTCAGGCTAAAACAGGAGAATGGAGGGAGAAAAAGAACAAATGACAAATCCCAGGTAATTAGGAAACATTTGGCTGATGACTATCCAGTGGCTGACCATTCAATGAGGACTTCGTGATGAGGTGAATGTCAATGGGATGGTTTAATTGAGAATGCTATGGTCAGTTAAGGTCTATTTGTCTGGTGTCAGCTTTTTTGTCTACAATGTGAGCATGACTGTGCGTGTGTGTGAATGTGCGTGTGAGAGTGCATGTATCATACCCACACACTTTGAGAAATTCACCCAGAATTACACTTGCACAGTATAACACACACACACACACACACACACACACACACACACACACACACACACACACACACACACACACACACACACACACACACACATACACATACACATACACATACACACACACACACACACACATACACATACACATACACACACACACACACATACACATACACATACACACACACACACACACACTTGGATGTGCCACTCTTAGTTCTGCTTAAACATATAAATTCTGCAGAGTTCTGGATGAAGAGCGCTGCTTATATTAAGTACCTCTGCTCTTGACCAGTGATGATATTAAGATTCCCTTGTTGAGCAGCGATTACATTTCTTTTTGAACATAAACCAAGCTCTGGGTGTAATTGCCTTGTCATTCAGAAGATATGTCATATAGAAACAACTGTGGTGTCTTAATTTCAGGCAATTAATTAATCGATGATCCCATGGGGGGTTATATTTAAAGTGGGATCCTGGTGGTAAGAGCAGAGAGGGAGTGGGTAGGAAGGGGGAGGAAGGGGTGAGGGAGAGGTAAGGAGGGATCTGTCTGACAGGCACAGGATAGAGTTGCTGCTGCTGGCTTGGAGAGAGAGACACTAAGTTCAACCTGTGCTGGGGAAGACACTACAAGACTACTTGTGAGGAAACTAATACATTCCTTCAGGAGGACACAGCGGAAAGGAGCCTTGCATGTTTGCAGGGACAGGGGTTGATGTTTAAGATAAGGCTCCAGCCTCATACATGTAGCGGTGATGTGTGGGGGAGCATTTCAGACCTCTCAGCTGCCAGAGGAGATGTGTGAAAGGGTGGCCTACTGACAGTACTGGGAGAAGATTAGAGAAAACCTGTCCAAGTATCCCCAACATCCCCAGGGTTCTCCCATCTCCACACACACACACACACACACACACACACACACACAAACCTAGGCTACAACTACACCTTGACTAATAGTGATAGTGTCCCATCTCTCCATCCCTCCAAGCTATAGCTGCCAGATGAGTAGTGAATTAATTTGTGAGGCACTCCAACATTAAGAAGGTGTGTTGAAAGGTGTCTGCTCATGTTTCAAATTAAACGGGCTGCTGGTCAGCATTAGCACCTCGGCACCCGCCGGCAGCCGCTTGCCTCCGACACATAGGGGGCTGGGGAGGCAGCCTATCCACCGTTCACACTGGAATAATTACAACATGTCAGGAATAATTAATTTCCTCATTTTTCAAAAGGATACACAGAAATTACCATGTTATTATATGACAGAGTCCCTGGGAAGATTGTATTAAATGTGATTTCTAGCACAGCCCACACAACAAATTAAAATGAGAAATAAGATGGAGAGAAGCAGGGCATGGAGCATATGTTTATGGCAATGACTGAAGCCAAGGGACCAGAAACAACCATCTTCATTTCATTTTATTTAAATCAGGCCGACACAGTGTGTCTGAATGACAGCGCCTGCTAATGGGCCCAGATTACAGGCTCATTGGTATTAGCACAGAGATCCAGCCACTTAGTGGGGGAGTAACGGACGCTAGCTGCTGGGTCGGGCTACACTACAGCAAGACCATCTGAGCATAATGCAGACATTAACACAGGTTTAGGATCCTCCAACCCCGCTCCACCCTCCAGGACAAACAAGGAAACAACTTCACTGAGCGTACAGTACATTCATGTTGAGATAAATTAGGCAGGGTGGTTATTTCAGACAGTGGCGGCTGATTTCTCAGAAAGATGAACTGACCATGCTTATTCACTGTGAGCTGTTCGCAACCTTCATTCTTCTCATCTTAAAGAGTAATGACATTATACTATGTCCAAGTCAATCATTCCCCATTCGTTTTGGCGTCTAAATTCTTCAGAAATGTAAATGTTAGTTTATAGCAAAGAATGTATGTTGATGCTTACAAGTTAATGACCCCTAGAAGAAAGACAACAACCCTGCAGAATTACACCATGAGGAGAGAAAAATTATATTCTATTCTATTTTTTTCTGTATTTTTCTGTACTGTATTGACAAAGATAGCCTAAACAAACGTACATTAAATGCAGTAGCACCTTTTACATAACTCAAACAATAAACATCTTAACCATCGGGGAAATGTGTACCCACTCTATCCCTCAAAATTCAATTACATTATCTCTCCTCTCAGTCCAATCTGCCCAACTTCATTGGAATGGAAGATATCAAATCAAATCAAATCAAATGTATTTCTATAGCCCTTCGTACATCAGCTGATATCTCAAAGTGCTGTACAGAAACCCAGCCTAAAACCCCAAACAGCAAGCAATGCAGGTGTAGAAGCACATCTTGTGAATGGAATCCAAAACTTTGATTCCAATGCTTTTCACATTGTGTTGTGTATCAAATATGCGACCAGACGCCAGCTAAAAGCATACTGTACTTACAGTGGATGGTTACTCAATAGAGATGACCTCAACACTTCCTATTATCATTATAGGTACAATAATCCCACCACTTTGACATAAAACCACAGCTACAAAAGCAGAAGAAACTGTCAAAATATGTCTGTCTCTCAAGAGGGAGGTCATGAATTGATGTTGTCGTTTCTGATTTCACCCCGATGATGAGGCCACTTATGTTACACTCAACGGATATTTTCTCAGCATCTCAATCATCCAGCAACATGCCTGTATGTTCAGGACCAAACAGACGACATTGATGCAGGTTGCTAAAACCATGTTATTTTCACAGAACAGACCTTAGAGACCCCTGCCCCAGACAGGACATGGGGGTTGTGGGGTGGGGAGAAAGTGGATACATGGGACCCGTGGAGGTCTTCTCCCTTCTGCCACTCTCCCCTCTCCCAGGCTTTGATTGGGCTTGTTAGCTTAATCCAATCCAACCCAGGCATGGAAAGAAAGAGTTTTAAAATTCTCCCGAAATGGCCGTCATTAGAGCCCAGCACTCCCCTGGGCACCACAAACTTAAAAATAATTTGCAAATCAATTAACTGGATACTCTCAACGCAACGGGCATTTCACACTCCAGGGTCGGAACACATTATCAGCCGGAGACGATTCATGGCGTTTTGGGAGAAAAGTTCATGGTTGAAATCATTAATTCATTTGACCAGACTTTTAGTTATGCATTACTTTCCACAGCTGGGGAAGCGAGAAGATTAATGGCATGTTCTCAGGTCACGTTTTCTGCAGTATATAGCTAGTGGGTGAAACCTCTCTCTGTCCTACAACGGCTGTAACTTGAGAGGAAGGAAAGCAGCCAAGTCTATACTAGGTTTCATTCTACAGAGAATCAAATAAAGCACATCAAGCCATCAAATCAGGCCTCATATCTAATAAAGCTGATAGGAGGGTATAACCCCGATAACAACAGCATGTTGCTGGGATGGCAGCTCATACAGAGGGGATTGAACAACTAACAGGATCTATCAGGGTTATATGGCGTTAGTGAATGGAGGCTTACTGTATCTACATACCTGTACGGAAACTCCTTCCTGACAGATACAGTTGAAGTCAGAAGTTTACATACTGTACACCTTTGCCAAGAACATTTAAACTCAGTTTTTCACAATTCCATTTAATCCAAGTTAAAATTCCATGTCATAGGTCAGATAGGATCACCAATTAATTTTAAGAATGTGAAATGTCAGAATAATAGCGGAGAGAATGATTCATTTCTTTCATCACATTCCCAGTGGGTCAGACGTTTATATTCACTCAATTAGTGTTTGGTAGCACTGCCTTTATATGATTTAACTTGGGTCAAACGTTTCAGGTAGCCTTCCACAAGCTTCCCACAATAAGTTGGGTGAATTTTGGCCCAGTCCTCCTGACAGAGCTGGTGTAGCTGAGTCAGGTTTGTAGGCCTCCTTCCTTTCACACGCTTTTTCAGTTCTGTCCACAAATGTTCTACAGGATTGACGTCAGGGCTTTGTGATGGCCACTCCAATACCTTGACTTTGTTGTCCTTAAGCCATTTAGACACAACTTTGGAAGTATGCTTGGGGTCATTGTCCATTTGGAAGACCCATTTGCGACCAAGCTTTAACTCCCTGACTGATGTCTTGAGATGTTGCTTCAATATATCCACATAATTTTCCCTCCTCATCATGCCATCTATTTTGTGAAGTGCACCAGTCCCTCCTGCAGCAAAGCACCCCCACAACATGATGCTGCCACCCCTGTGCTTCACTGTTGGGATGGTGTTCTTCGGCTTGCAAGCCTTCCCCTTTTTCCTCCAAACATAATGATGGTCATTATGGCCAAACAGTTCTATTTTTGTTTCATCAGACCCGATGACATTTCTCCAAAAAGTATGATCTTTGTCCCGATGTGCAGTTGCAAACCGTAGTCTGGCTTTTTATGGTGGTTTTGGAGCAGTGGTTTCTTCCTTACTGAGCGGCCTTTCAGGTTATGTCGATATAGGTCTTGTGGATATAGATACTTTCGTACCTGTTTCCTCCAGCATCTTCACAAGGTCCTTTGCTGTTGTTCTGGGATTGATTTGCACTTTTCGCACCAAAGTACATTCATCTCTAGGAGACAGAACGCATCTCCTTCCTGAGCGGTATGGCGGCTGTGTGGTCCCATGGTGTTTATACTTGCGTACTATTGTTTGTACAGATGAACGTGGTACCTTCAGGCATTTGAAAATTGCTCTCAAGGATTAACCAGACTTGTGGAGGTCTACAATTACTTTTCTGAGGTCTTGGCTGATTTCTTTTGATTTTCCCATTATGTTAAGCAAAGAGACACTGAGTTTGAAGGTAGGCCTTGAAATACATCCACAGGTACACCTCCAATTGACTCAAATTATGTTTATTAGCCTAACATTAGCCTAACATTATTTTCTGGAAATGTCCAAGCTGTTTAATGGCACAGTCAACTTAGTGTATGTAAACTTCTGACCCACTGGAATTGTGATACAGTGAATTATAAGTGAAATAATCTGTCTGTAAACAATTGTTGGAAAAATGACTTCTGTCATGCACAAAGTAGATGTCCTAACCGACTTGCCAAAACTATAGTTTGTTAACAAGAAATTTGTGGAGTGGTTGAAAAACAAGTTTTAATGACTCCAACCTAAGTATATGTCAACTTCCGACTTCAACTGTAAATAAATCTGCCAACAATCAATTTGAATATTCCCAGTGTTCCTCTGGAGCAATTGAAACCAAGGCTGATGAAAATAAAACCACTTTGTCAAACAGTCTCTGTTCATCTACATCACGGGTCATAATCAGCACAGACATGGTCAGTCGGCTGAACCAACAGGCCCTTTAGATAAATAATAGATGAGAAGATAACCAACCAAAGGTTATTCATTTTCATTTTTTGGTGAAGTGCTGTTTTTTTCATTTCTCAGAAAACCTCTCCAGCAGATCTTCCCCATGAGGGGCATCAGGGCTGGACTGAGCATAGCCCAGAGTGACTGCTGTGTGTCCATCACTTATTACATGATGGCACACGCTGACAAAGAGCGTATCCGGCCCTCCACACTTGGGTGTTTCCAAATTAGTTCACACAGGAGTGATTAAATACATCACACCGTCAAAATGACTCACCGCCTCATTTTAGGATGAATTAAACATGTAGATTCAAGTTGCATAGGATTTAGATGAATGAGTGTGTCAGGTCTGGCTGATAGAAGAGCACAGGGGAGTGGAGCAGGTCTTTGGAACATCACACACAGGCCATCTAAAACCAGTAAGACAGGGAGACACAGTGAGTGTGGTACAATCTATTCTAACACACACTGATACTTAACAGTGTGAGTAAAGTACTAACTGTCCAATAGATTCTCTTCAAATGGGAATATTTGGGTGCTGTGTTCAAAGACAAACACGTACAATCACTGAATAACAATTTAATAGAACATTTACAATTATATTACGTTATGTCTACAAGCATTTTCCCCACAATGCACCTTGTTTTCTGCTTCGAAGAGAAAAGCTCAGGTGTTCATTCCATTGGCTATTCACTATCAATGTCCTCATGAGAGGGAGCATCTCAAGTAATGTAGGAGACCTCTAAACATCTACCTCAGGTCTATACACACATTGTACCAAGTCCTTTATTCAACACACACATCATTGGGAGCATTTGCTGTTCCAACAAAAACAAACACACACACACATGCACTTAGCCAGTGGACAACAAGGCATACCCTGTCACTCAACCAACTGTACCTATGCCAACCATATGGCTGATGTTTCTGTTCTTAGTCAGTAGCTACTGTAGTTATCTTTTTCCCTTTGGTCCAACAATAACCAACCGTTTTATTCCCAAAATAGAGAGAGGTCACCTGTAACTTGTCAATAGCAATGTTAATGTCTTGGTTCCAGGTCTTTCTCTCCAGAGGAAGCAGTGGACCCCTGTTGTTTTGGTTTATTTACTACTAATGCTACAAAGTGTAAAGCTGTGGTAGTATCAGGAGCTCACCAGTATTACACAGTGTTAGCATGCGATACAGTCTGGCTAATGAATGCTCTTTCCATTCGTTTATCAACTTTTTTCACTGAGCAGTATTCATTGGTGATAAATTAGAACTAAACAAGTGAAATGTTATGATATTTTCTAAAGCGATAGAATCAAAAAAGGACTAGACAGTTCACAGCCAGACTGGATGTTAAACTAAATAAATAGCGAAATGATATCTGGATCTTTTTTGTTGTTACCTGAGCAGCTGACCGATGTGAACCCTATCATTATAGTAACAAAGAGCGACAGGATGTGATAATGGCTTGACTGACAGGCTGGGCAGACAAAGGTAGTAATCACTGCTAAGGCTTTGTTATTCAACCATTCTGTCTGCTCACTGGAGCTAAAGACAAGCCCACACTCCCTTCAAAACAAATCAGAAAACCATAAGCCAGTTTGGTTTAGATGGGAGCATTGATCTGCACTGAAGACAACTGTGTTTGAGGAGAAATGGCAGAGATAAACCATCGGTATTAGCAAATGGCCGTGAACTTTGAGATGGGATTGACTCTTATCAGTGCCACAGTTGATTATGCAGGACCAACAAGGACTCCTCAGCCACATTAATATCATTCAGTCCTGCCTCTCCGGAAACCATCTCCAACTGACATTTGAAAAAAGATTAATATCAACTAAACTTTCTCAGCTTTATTTGCTCAAGAAACATTTCCTCAGTTACAATTTTATTACAACAGCGGCAGCAGCAGAGAGAGCTCCCATTAAAGGCATATTGTAGCAATATAGTGCAGCCATATACTGGATGTTTTCGGAGGCGCTGCCTGCGTTTCCTGAAATGGACTCTTTCTTCCCTCTTGTGAATGTTCTTATTGAGACGACCCGCAGCCATAAACTACCAATAACAGCAGCCGACATTAGCGTAGAGAATAGAATCAAAAGCACTATACATTCTACTATGGAGGTAGACATGGAAAGTAAGGAAAATAACCAAGACACCTGGGTTTAGTTTTCTAAGGGCCTCAGAGGTTGAGGTAAACTCACAGAGGGTTCACAAGTCTCACAAGGCCTTGACGTCATTAGCTAGCCTGACTATGCATGTACGTGTCCCAGTTCCATGGTCTTCTGTATTCAACCTCTATATACAACTAAAGCTAGAATACAAGAACGTAGGTGTCAGAATGTACTTTAACCTCAGATTATGTGCAGTATTTTTTTTATTACTGGAAATAAAAGCAGAATCTGAAAAAAATATAGATTCAGTACCTGAATAAACAACTCCAAAATACACTATATATACAAAAGTATGTGGACACCTCTTCAAATTAGAGGATTAGGCTATTTCAGCCACACCCGTTGCTGACAGGTGTATAAAATCGAGCATAGACAAACATTGGCAGTAGAATGACCTTACTGAATAGCTCAGTGACTTTCAACGTGGCACCGTCATGCCACTTTTCCAACAAGTCAGTTCGTCAAATTTCTGCCCTGCTAGAGCTGCCCCGGCCAACAGTAAGTGTTGTTATTGTGGAAACGTCTAGGAGCAACAACGGCTCAGCTGCGAAGTGGTAGGCCACAAAAGCTCACAGAACGAGAACGCAGAGTGCTGAAGCACTTAATGGGTAAAAATTGTCTGTCCTCGATTGCAACACTACCGAGTTCCAAACTGCCTGTGGATGCAACATGAAATTACTTTTCATGGCCGAGCAGTCGCACACAAGCCTAAGTTCACCATGCACAATGTCAAGCGTTGGCTGGAGTGGTATAAAGCTCGTCGCCATTGGACTCTGGAGCAGTGGATACGCGTTCTCTGGAGTGATGAATCATGCTTCACCATCTGGCAGTCCGACAGACTAATCTGGGTTTTGCGGATGCCAGGAGAATTCTACCTGCCCCAATGCATAGTACCAACTGTAAAGTTTGGTGGATGAGGAATAATGGTCTGGGACTGTCTTTCATGATTTGATGTTTGCCCCTTAGTTCCAGTGGAGGGAAATCTTAATGCTACAGCATACAATAACATTCTAGACTATTCTGTGCTTCCAACTTTGTGGCAACAGTTTGAGGAAGGCCTTTTCCTATCTCAGCATGACAATGCCCCCGTGCACAAAGCGAGGTCCATACAGAAATGGATTGTTGAGATCGGTGTGGAAGAACTTGTCTGGCCTGCACAGAGCCCTGACCTCAACCCCACTGAACACCTTTGGGATGAATTGGAACTCCGACTGTGAGCCAGGTGTAACCGCCCAACATCAGTCCCCGACCTCACGAATGCTCTTGTGGCTGAATGAAAGCAAGTCCCCGCAGCAATGTTCCGACATCTAGTGGAAAGCCTTCCCAGAAGAGTGGAGGATGTTATAGCAGTAAAGGGGGGACCAACTCCATATTAATGCCCAAGATTTTGGAAGGAGATGTTTGACGAGCAGTTGTCCACATACTTTTGGTCATGTAGTGTAGGTCTAAATTGTAAAAGTGACCATGTGAAGCAACAAAATAAGCTTATTCTGTAGCGTCCATTATATTAGAATGTATTTGTGCATTTCATTCAATGCAGGTGTTCAATGTGGATGGAGGCCTCCAGGGGTGAAAGAGAAATCTAACTGATTAGCCTTTAGAAAGAAATGGAGAAAAAAGAGTACTTACATGAACAGAAAGATTAAATCCCCAGCACCCAGCAATCACTGGTTAGTTGATTTTGAACTCATGAAAGTGACCTGAAATGATAAAAAAACAGACAAAATATATATAAATGTCTCTTTGTCCATCTTTAAAAAATATGTATATTAATTCTTTATCCAAACAGTTAAACAATCCATCCCAGGACATTCAATTCAAAACAACATATTTTATGGATACGTTATTAAAAGAAAATCGGTACGATCAGTAAAATAACTTTATTTGCAAATATCAAAACAATCTTGGAGATGAAAGGAGAGAGAGGGAGATAGGAGGGGGTAAGGAGGAGAAGGTGATGCTGGCCCATGGTCAGAATGTCTACAGCTGAGGTAAAACAGCTTTAGTAATTAAAGAGTTCGGGACCACGTCTTAGACTATGTTTAAAATCCACTTCTCTAATACCTCATTAATCTGTCCTACAGCCAGTAGATTCCACTAATACATGGCTTTCATATAAAGTGGTTGTTTTATTTAATTTGGACTTTCTTTCCTCGAGCGCGGCAGGCTAATGATTTATTTAGCAGCATGCTCTGCTAGTGACGGCATGTCTCTCTCCGAGCCCAGCCGCCAGAGCTCTGTTCTGATAGGGAAAACACAAACAAACCAAAGCCTCTGCAATATGGACATACCAGTTTTAGCCATTATCTAACCCGGAATTTAACATTAATATTTCTACGTCCAGGAAGTGGAAAAATAACACACCAAAACAGGAACCACAACAACATCCAAAGTCATTCAAAGTGAGAGAGAAGTGGAGTGATCATTGTGCACAGTCACAGCGCGGGCCTGAAACGGCACAAAGCTCATTGATGTTCATTTCCTCACATTATCTTGTTTTTCACAACAAGCTGCGATCTCATTAACAGCTGATTTATACAATTACCCTGCTTCAGCACCGCCAATTAAACCAGGACAGAGGTTTTTAAGGTCACACTTAATTGATCTGCCAGTAATTTGTGCTACTGTACCTTGGTCTCCTGCGGCTAGGCAGGGAATAAAAGACACCAACAGCAGACCAGAGAAATATACCAACACATTTGCAATTGGTGTCAAAGAACAGAAATCTCAGTAAGAGAGGATGGAGGGTTAATAGAATAGGCCAGGGAGAAGCAGTAGTCATGAATGGATCTGAATGTGCAGCCTTGAGACTGAAAGTAACAATAGGAGAGAGAAGGCCCACAGACTGGCCCTGACTGAATGGTAATCTGCTGTCATCTTTATAGCACCTATAAGCTGACAGTCAAACCTCTCAAAGGACCCAGCCGTCCTAGCGAGCAGGCTGCCAGTATCAACACCACACTGTCTCACCTCTCTGCACTGTACTGCACACACACACACATATGGACAGACACGCACACAGGGTCAGAGATGGAAAAACAGACACACACATGCACACACACACACACACACACATGGACAGGCAGATGGACAAAGAGAGAAACAAACAAAGACAGAAAGACAGACAGACATCTACACACACACACACACACACACACGGACAGGCAGATGGACAAAGAGAGAAACAAACAAAGACAGAAAGACAGGCAGACATCTACACACACACACACACACACACACGGACAGGCAGATGGACAAAGAGAGAAACAAACAAAGACAGAAAGACAGGCAGACATCTACACACACACACAATTTTACTTTCAAAACCCACTAAGGGCGCTCTCCACCCAGACTATCATAGCCCACTGTATTAAATACATAAGCAGGGTAGTAATTCAATAAACAAGTGTTTCTTTATGAAACATACACTGAGTGTACAAAACATTAAGAACATCTTCCTAATATTGAATTGCACATATCCATGTCTCAATTGTCTTAAGGCTTAAAATCCTTCTTTAACCAGTCTCCTCCCCTTCATCTACACTAATTGAAGTGGATTTAATAAGTGACATCAATAATGGATCATAGCTTTCACCTGGATTCCCCTGGTCAGTCTATGTCATGGAAGAGTAGGTGTTCTTAATGTTTTGTACACTCAGTGTATAATATCTGACTCATTCCCGTTAATTAAATGAGAGCTAATAAATGAGAGCTCTTTTACTTGCAGGGGGTAGAAATTAAAAAGCCTTTGAATTTATAATGTGATGTTAATTGAAAAAAATAGGAAAGTAACAGACAAATAGACAATTTGTAATTAATAAGAAAATATGTAATGTCTTATTTAAACTAATAATTTGTCTTGAGAAAAAAACATTATGATTATGATGATAAATAATAAGAAAAAACAGAGTGATATTACAAATAATTAAGCAAATGTTGTAATCCCTCTGTGAGTGTCTCAGACAGAGACTATTGTAGTGGTGTGATGCAGTAGAGCAGCTCTTTTCCTGCTCAGAACACAGCCTACGGGCTGCTGGGGAATTAACACAGAGATGGCAACCCTTCCTTTCACTAATTAAATGATCATGGATTCATTAAAACAGAATCCCAATCAACTCCAAATTCAGTTTAATAGTTTCCCCCAACACTTTTATCACCCAATCATTGGGTCCACAATAACCATAGAGCCTTTGAAATGGTTGATTTTTTTACTCAGCTGTTGCAGAGAGGGTGGTGACAACAAACCGCACTGAAACACAACACACATAAACGGAAACTAACACAAAGTTAACACATTCACACACGAAATGAACAGCATCTTTTGCCCTAACACACAAACATACAATTTCACACACACACACACACACACACACACACACATACACATACACATACACATATACACATATACACATACACACACACACACACACACACACACACACACACACACACACACACACACACACACACACACACACACACACACACACACACACACACACACACACAAGGCACACAAGGCACACAAGGCACACAAGGCACACAAGGCACACAAGGCACATAGACAACCACCAGCTGTCTGCATCTCTGGAGTACCCGAGACATCGGGGGTGGTGAGCTATCAGCCAAATAGATAATTCTCATTAAACCACAGGTGGACAGTCAGTCAGGGGGTTGCCACACATTACAGACAGCACCGCTTTTAAAGAAAAATCAACATTTATCTATGTCCCACACTAGAGACGCAGAGGGATTGATCTGTCAAACAGAAAGCCCTTTAAACAAGCCCAACAGACAGACTAACAGTTCTCACTTCAAAGGCCCCGGGTCAGAGAGCTCAAGGACACCTGTGGTAATTCTGTCAAAGGGTGGCCTTTCCTTTCCTTTGTCTTTGGCCAAAACCCCTGGACTATATTACAGTTTTTTCCAACTGCTTACACACAAAATCTTTTCATGTCACACGATTTTTGAAACCTCTCACTCAAAGTGCAAAACTACACACCAAATATCTAAAACCATAAGCTATTTCTCAGCCTTAGACTCAGTTGTCAATTGCATAAAACACTTTTTTCAAAACAATACACACAATTCTCTACCTAAAACACAAAAATCTAACAGGAAGTGACTTGCTTTCCTTTTCCAAACACAACCAATCAAAATGCTACACTTATTCACCAGGTCACACACACTCCTCACATGTGCAAACACTAATAGAGAGGAAGTGGAAGAAGAGGACGAGGGCAAAGAAGAGAAGGAAGGAGAGCCATCTCTGATGAGATTAGTGCAACACTTGTTGATCATGTGATCAACCACGGTTTGACCATGAGAGAGGCTGGACTGAGAGCCCAGCCCAACTTGAGTCGATTTACAGTGGCGTCCATAATTCGAACCTTCAGAAATGAGAACAGGTATGCAACTATCTAATGACTATTTTAGCATTACAGTAATGTACTGTAAAATACTTATGATTCCCTAGTATTGCATAAACACTTGTAACTCTAAGCCATCCATTTACTGCACTGCATTGAATGAATGAGGTTGGTTATCATGCTGTACTACATTTTTTTGTACATTGTTTACAGTTCCTCTGCTGAACACATACTGTGTTTGAATTCTGTACAGAGTGGAAAGGCAAAGACATCATGGAGGACGAGGACGCTTGTTTACAGATGTACAAGAGACTGCAATTATAAAAATTGTTTTGGCCAACAATGCAATTAGGATTCCAGAGATAAGAGAGCATATCTTGAATAATGACATCATATTTAACAACATCAATGCTGTAAGCCTGTCGACCATACAACGCATCCTCCAACGGCACCGAGTGACGATGAAACAACTTTACAAGGTGCCATTTGAGAGATACTCTGACAGAGTCAAGAATATGCGACATGACTTTGTAGAGGTATGTATGCAACACTACTTCCAGTACTTCAGACATACCATATTTACTCATCTGTATATCATTGTGTCTGTTACAGAGAGTATTGGAGCTGGATGCCCATGTAATTCGCCATTAATTTATTTATGTGGACGAGGTTGGCCTCAACCTCACCAAAACCAGGCGCCGCGGAAGAAATGTAATAGGACAGAGGGCAATTACCAATGTCCCTGGACAGCGTGGGGATAATATAACTGTGTGCTGCCATCCCTCAAAACGGGGTCCTCCATCACAATGCCACACTAGGTCCGTACAACACCGGCCATATGCTCACTTTTCTGGATGCAATTTACACAATGCTTGTCCCTGATCCAGATCAGGAGCCTGATAGATTTGTGGTTTTATGGGACAATGTTAGTTTTCACCGGGCTGTTCTGGTCCAAAACTGGTTTGCCACCCATCCACAATTTGTAGTTTTGTACCTACCCCCATATTCACCTTTTCAAAATCCCATAAAGGAATTGTTCTCAGCCTGGCGCTGGAAAGTGTATGATCGCCAACCCTATGACCGCATGCCGCTTCTCCAGGCAATGGAGGACGCATGTGGGGACATAGAGGTTGCCTCTGTCCAAGGGTGGATACGCCATGCGAGGAGATACTTCCCTCCATGTGGGGACATAGAGGTTGCCTCTGTCCAAGGTTGGATACGCCATGCTAGGAGATACTTCCCTCCATGTGGGAACATAGAGGTTGCCTCTGTCCAAGGTTGGATACGCCATGCGAGGAGATACTTCCCTCCATGTGGGGACATAGAGGTTGCCTCTGTCCAAGGGTGGATACGCCATGCGAGGAGATACTTCCCTCCATGTGGGGACATAGAGGTTGCCTCTGTCCAAGGTTGGATACGCCATGCGAGGAGATACTTCCCTCCATGTGGGGACATAGAGGTTGCCTCTGTCCAAGGTTGGATACGCCATGCTAGGAGATACTTCCCTCCATGTTTGGCAAGAGAAAACGTGATGTGATGTGGATGAAGTATTGTGGCCAGACCCAGGCCGGAGAAGAGAAGCGGCCCTACCAATTCCTGGACTGCCCCCCCCGGGACCCCATTCACACACAATTGTGTTCTTTACCCTATTCCAAAGAATATACTTTTGGTTTACATATGTTTATGGTTTTGTTGTATGCTACTGTATACAACAGTAATGTTTGGCCTAATAAATATTTTCTGTTTGTACATTGCATTGGTGTTTACAGTGTACTTGTTACCCCTCTCATCCGATTACTTTCACTGTAGAACATTGTATTGACATGTAGATATAAGCCTATGAAAGACCAAAGAGCTTTAGATTTAGAACAACAGTGTTTACATGGTATATCCAGAAATGTACTATTATGAAAGCAGTGTTTGTCATTTGATGCAAATGTGTTTATGGCATTTTGAATCAGTGTTACATTTTGAAGGAGATGTGAGGCATTTTGAATCAGTGTTACATTTTGAAGGAGATGTGAGGCATTTTGAATGCAGTGTTACATTTTGAAGGAGATGTGAGGCATTTTGAATCAGTGTTACATTTTGAAGGAGATGTGAGGCATTTTGCATTTTGTGTGTGCAGTTTTGGGAATTGTGTGTAGAGTTTTGAAAAAAAGGAGACAGTTTTGACCACAGCCCTGTGTCAGGACCCCCCTCTCCAACACCAGACCACAGCCCTGTGTCAGGACCCTCCTCCAACACCAGACCATAGCCCTGTGTCAAGACCCTCCTCCAACACCAGACCTGTGTCAGGACCCTCCAACACCACAGCCCTGTGTCAGGACCCTCCTCCAACACCAAAGCCCTGTGTTAGGACCCTCCTCCAACACCACAGCCCTGTGTCAGGACCCTCCTCCAACACCACAGCCCTGTGTCAGGACCCTCCTCCAACACCACAGCCCTGTGTCAGGACCCTCTTCCAACACCAGACCACAGCCCTGTGTCAGGACCCTCCTCCAACACCAGACCACAGCCCTGTCTGTGTCAGGACCATCCTCCAACACCAGACCACAGCCCTGTCTGTGTCAGGACCTTCCTCCAACACCACAGCCCTGTGTCAGGACCCTCCTCCAACACCAGACCACAGACCTGTCTGTGTCAGGACCCTCCTCCAACACCACAGCCCTGTGTCAGGACCCTCCTCCAACACCAGACCACAGACCTGTCTGTGTCAGGACCCTCCTCCAACACCACAGCCCTGTGTCAGGACCCTCCTCCAACACCAGACCTCAGCCCTGTCTGTGTCAGGACCCTCCTCCAACACCAGACCACAGCCCTGTGTCAGGACCCTCCTCCAACACCAGACCACAGCCCTGTCTGTGTCAGCATCCTCCTCCAACACCACAGCCCTGTGTCAGGACCCTCCTCCAACACCAGACCACAGCCCTGTCTGTGTCAGGGCTAATGAGTGAAAGCAGGCCTCTAGGGCCATAATCCAAAACGCACATGTCTGTCATGTTAAAGAAGGATTTATAGTAAATCTACACACTAATACAAAAACCTCTCTCTCTCTTGGTTACTTTTCATTTATCCGTATGTTACAGATTGAACGTATGCCCTCTGGAGCTACCATTTGGCCTGAAATCCTTCCTTTCATATGTAAGTGAAAGCTGTTCCACAGACATCCCCGAAGAGAGGGGATCCAATCAAATGAACCTTCAGATTCCAGACATGTGTTCATCTACAGGGGGCTCGACTTGATTACCCCAGCACATAACGGAGCGTTGTCTCTCTCGCTGACCATCATATGCACGTGGCTGAGAATCAATGGCCAACCTTCAGAACAACTTTACAGTTGCCATGAGCGTTCAGGTCAGGGTTGGTAGAAAATTTTTACACAAGTGTCTTTTTTCTCTGTCAATGTCCAGACAGGACAAACAAAGCAAAGACACACATGAATACACATACGAGACTGCCATTGACATTGTTCAGCTGCGTGCGTGTGTGTGTGTGTGTGTGTGCGTGCGCGTGAATGTGTTTGTATGTGTGTGTGTGTGCATGTGTGCGCGTGAGTGTGTTTGTATGTGTGTGTGTGCGCGTGAGTGTGTTTGTATGTGTGTGTGTGTGTGTGTGTGTGTGTGTGTGCGTGCGTGCGCGTGAGTGTGTTTGTATGTGTGTGTGTGTGCATGTGTGTGTTTGTATGTGTGTGTGTGCGCATGAGTGTGTTTGTATGTGTGTGTGTGTGTGTGTGTGTGTGTGTGTGTGTGTGTGTGTGTGTGTGTGTGTGTGTATGTATGTGTGTGCGTGCGCGTGAGTGTGTTTGTATGTGTGTGTGTGTGTGCATGTGTGCGCATGAGTGTGTTTGTATGTGTGTGTGTGCGCGTGAGTGTGTGTGTGTGTGTGTGTGCGTGTGCGTGTGTGAGTGTATATGCAAACATGTACAGGACAAACCAATCCCCTGCACAACACAGATGTATCCAGATCTGCAACATTTTCTAAATATCCCCAGTGCACTATTCCAGCCCTCACTCCTTCTAGTCCAAACATGCTAAAGTCGTTTTTTTTGCAGAGGTAGTTATTTTGACAATGGAGGCAATCTTTTTGCCATCAGCGTGTTGGTCCCCACCTGGCTGAGACCTGGTTATCTCTACAGACAGAGAGAGGCAGCAGTGGCCCATCCAGGGCTGGGGACTATGGGAGGGCTGGGTGGGTGGGTGGGTGGGGGGATAAGGCAATGAGGTGGGCCCATAACAGCAGTACAGGCTAAACAGCAGGGCACCTTGGGGAAATGGGGGGTGGAGGGAAGAGAAGGGAGGTGAGAATTCTGCTGAAATGTCTATTAGTGGACTCGGCTCAAGCCATTGTCAGATTCAATATCCAAGTCCACAAAATCAACCCACTTTCCCCACATCGCCCACCGCGAATGAGAAAAAGCATAGCTGTAGTATGCAGTGAATGAAAGGCCGTCATTACAAAAAGGGGAGGTCAAAGCCATGTCTGGGCTAATACAATCTGATGCCCAGGTCAGCACGGAGGTTAGCAGGGATGCAGTTACCTGGGGGTTGGCAGGCTACAACAGGGGGAGGATAGAGAGAAGAGCAGTTGAGGAGACAGAGCGCTGATGTCCCTATTATAACTTGGTTAACAGAAAGCTATACATTCCATGTGGCACAGTGCACACTGCACAAGCATGCCAAAGTATATGAGCTCACAAAGACAAGCCTTATTTCCACACAAAAAAATCGACCATATCATTGAGTTATTTGGTGCTAGAAACGGTCCAATCACAGCCAGACACAGCTGCTTCAGCACACTATTACCTGTCACAGCCTCCCCGCTCTCCCCTTCTTTCTCTTCCTGCCTTGCTCTCTTCTTTCTTTCTCTCTTTCTCCCTCACTCCCTCTTTATTTCGGTCTGTCTCTCTCCATCTCTGTGTATCTCTCTCTTTTGCTCTGTCTCTGTCTTTGTCCCCCCTCTCTCTCTTTCTTTCTCCTCTCTGCCTCTCTCTCATGTGAACATGACAGGCACAGATTAAAGATGGAGCTGCACCAGGCCTCCTGTCACAACGATCAAAGTAGACCTGCCTGAAACACTCACCATTGTCAATCACACTCAGGTCAGGAGAGGCTGAGAAAGTGACACCACACAATAATGTCTTTATTGTGCAGGTCTGAAACAGTGACAGGGCTTTTGACTCTGTCTTATTGAGTGTTTCACTATTCCTCTGTGAATAACAGTGGTGCGGTAAAGGGAGAATCAAACCTTCTTCCCTGTGTTTGTGAAGAGAGGCAGACAGCTCTGTGATCAAACCGTTATTTCATATGTCTGCCGCACCGCAAATACATTACATGTGATTTATTCTGCCTCAAATAACAAGAATAAAAGTACATTTATAGAGGTGGTTGGATAGAGAAATGACCAGCCACTGGAAGGCTTCAATCCAAGGCTCAATTGTATGCTCTCGTTGGCTGGCCCTCGCTTCATATTCGTCGCCAAACCCACTGGCTCCAGGTCATCTATAAGTCTTTGCTAGGTAAAGCCCCACCTTATCTCAGCTCACTGGTCACCATAGCAGCACCGACCCGTAGCACGCGCTCCAGCAGGTATATTTCACTGGTCATCCCCAAAGCCAATTCCTCCTTTGGCCACCTTTCCTTCCAGTTCTTTTCTGCCAATGACTGGAACGAACTGCAAAAATCACTGAAGCTGGAGACTCATATCTCCTTCACTAGCTTTAAGCA
This sequence comes from Oncorhynchus mykiss, assembly GCF_057628025.1. Classification (NCBI taxonomy): domain Eukaryota; kingdom Metazoa; phylum Chordata; class Actinopteri; order Salmoniformes; family Salmonidae; genus Oncorhynchus; species Oncorhynchus mykiss. Next base: position 24,427,977 of record NC_143047.1, on the reverse strand, counting down.
CCAGCTGTCAAAGCAGCTCACAGATCACTGCACATGTACATAACTCATCTGTAAATAGCCCATCCAACTACTTCATCCCCATACTGTTATTTATTTTGCTCCTTTGCTCCCCAGTATCTCTACTTGCACACTCATCTTCTGCACATCTATCACTCCAGTGTTTAATTGCTATATTGTAATTATTTGGCCAGGTCGCAGTTGTAAATGACAACTTGTTCTCAACTAGCCTACCTGGTTAAATAAAGGTGAAATAAAAATATCCACCGCAGGAGGTATTCATGTCCCCTGTGTTAGTAACAGCCGGGTGGGCAGCCTGTCAATTCTCTTCGATTCACACTCACATATTCTCCACTCAAAGACAAGAATAGTGTCAACTTAGAGGATAGCCTTGTCTTTTGGTTGTTGATTTGTCTACTATTCTCAGCTTCTGGGATGGATTCCTCCACAGTAGCAGAAGGCTTTTCTTTTCTTCCCTCTAAGAGAGGATCTCTCTCTCTCTCTCTCTCTCTCTCTCTGTCTCTCTCTCTCTCTCTCTGTCTCTCTCTCTCTGTCTCTCTGTCTCTCTCTCTCTCTCTCTCTCTGTCTCTCTCTCTCTCTCTCTCATTGAGTGGGGGGTTATGAAAACAAGCCTAGTTCTCTCTCAGGTAATGTACTTATTTTCCACAGCCCCATCTTCTAGTTTACTGAGTGGTGGTGTTTCTCCCTCTTATCGCCTGGCCCTCGTGGGGCACTTTAGCCCCTCAAATCCTGTTCACCACATACTGGTTTCAGAATCTGTGAAATGAGTGCTGGGGAAGCGTGTCCACAATGTCTGCCTGTGTCGCCACCGGACTCAAATGGGCTTGGTGCTTTTTGTCCAGGGAGATGCATAAATGGACGTTTTTAACACCTCAAAGAAGGCTGGTCCTTTGTGTGGTCACACTGGAGAGGCCTGTCAGTCTCCTGAGGAAGCAGACACGCTGAGTGCTGCAGGACAAAGGGCCAGAGGCACAGAATCAGCAGGGGCATCACTCGGCTATGGGTACCCGGCAGACACACACACATACATACATACATACACACTCTGTCATCATATCAGAGCCTGTCAAACACATATACACACGGATACCATAGAAAGAGTCACTCACACAAACATACAGCTTTTGTGAAAGCTAATAAAAACACACATTCAACATACACACAGACAGCTCTCAAAACCATAAAAATGGTACCAACACACATTCACACACAATCACATGGACAGATGACTGACACAGTGTCGTATACGCAGAGCTTGTTACACACAAACATGCAGTATGAAGCAAACGCAGGGAAAAATACGTTGTCAAAATGTTGTGGTATATACAAAGATATCCATGAAAACACCTCAATCAGAAAGAATCATTCTACTGTGTATTAGATACGAACAATTTGAAACGCAGTCTTACTACAAACATGCAATCTGACAACGGACCCACTCAATACAAATCAAGAATGAAAACCAGCACCACAAAACAACAACACAGACCTACTTATTTATTTCAACCTTCGGTTTGAAAATAATTTCCTAATTTCCATGTCAATCTCCCTTATTGCAATTCTTTCTTTTTTTGCTAGTACCCAGCAGCCAAAGCTTACAATCAGTCTTTATGCTTTTTAGATGCCTACAATAAGCATTTAAATGCAAATATCTCAGCCGCACAAAGGAGTTGCAACTTCTGTCAGTAGCAACATAATCAACCTGCAATTGTCTCCTGACTGGGAGCGGCATCCTGTGACCAGGCCTGAGCTGTGAGCATCTGTATTCAAATGACTTCCCTATTTCAGGCAGCACGGCTCAATGTGGATATTTTCCAACAGTAAAGCACTGAAAGTCAATCACATGGTGAATTAAACCAGAAAGGAAACAATTGATCCAGAAACGATCAGGTTAGAACAAGGCACATCGGTGGCCACAAATGATTCCTGTTGTTTTGCCCCTCTTCAAACAGAAGCACACAGGCACAGTCTGTGTTGCCATTTCAGTCATGCATTTGCAATGTAGTCATAAATGTTTAGATCTACAATTCAAGTCCCGTGCATCCTGATAAATATGTCTAGTGGTGAACTTCTTGACCAAGACTGATACAGAAGAAGCAGGTCACAAAGCTAGTCTAACCGATGTGAAATGGCTAGCCAGTTAGCGGTGGTGCGCGCTAATAGTGTTTTAATCAGTGACGTCACTCGCTCTGTGGCCTTGAAGTAGTTGTTCTCCTTGCTCTGCAAGGGCCGCAGCTTTTGTGGCGCGATGGGTAACGATGCTTCGTGGGTGTCAGTTGTCTGTGTGTGCAGAGGGTCCCTGGTTCGAGCCCGCGTCGGGGAGAGGGGACGGACAAAAGCCATACTGTTACACAAGGCTCTGTTGAACAACAGTACAACTCTCTGAGATTAAACGGTTGGAAGGGAAATAAGCAGGATTCCCACGGTGTGTCCATAGAGTACATTGGGGATGGTACATTGTGTTCTGAGATACCAGAACAATATCTAGATGAAGAATAAACAACGGTACAACAATGAACATGTAAGACTGATATTGCCTTCCAAGTAGGTTAGTCTGTAAAACTGATGGTGATTGGTGCATATGCTCTGTGCTGGCTCCACTGACCCCTGTACAGCCATTTGAACAATTAGCATTATAACCTCTGATTTTTGTTTTTATTTACTGTCGCAGGGATCATTTGTCTTCTTTGAAACCCGCAATTAATAGTGGCGTTTGCAAATGCACTAGTCCACTTGGGAGTAGGGAAAATGATCGGTTTGAGAATATTTCTGCATTCTTAATCTTCTAAAGAGGGAAATGATTTAAAAGGAGGACACAAATCTCATGTGACATGGCAGGGACTGCATGGGCTCTCTCTCCCCTCTCCCCTCTCCCCTCACCCCTCACCCTGTAGCTTTACGTGGCAGCGGTGGGGTGGGGGGGTGGGGGTGGGGGGTGGGGGGGTGGAGGGTACAGTAGCTAAGAGATCAAGGCTCTAGTTGCTCTCCTCCACTCCCCAGCTCTGCTTCCCCCTCACAGGTAAACAAATGTAGTGTTTCAGTCACTGATCACTAAGCTAATTGAGTTTTGCACTCTTTTTCTGGACCAAAAAGACCCTTTGAAATGAGGAGGTCGAATTACCTCTCCAGTCAGGCAATAAATAAGTCAAACAAAGTAAGGGGCTCTTGCCAGCATATTTTAGTGCCAAATTCAATTAGTGGGAAAACAGAAGATGCATGGTTGTTCACTTAACTGCTGGATGCATTTCCATTCCCATGATGCTGCCATTGTACATAGCCAATCAAATCGTCCCTGTCAGATAGCTACAGCCCTCAGACAGAGGATGGCTGGAAACATACTGCCCTCCTGGTCATACTGTAATTGAAGTCATTGAGCGATAACACAAGATCACTTGGTTCAGCCAAAGACCATGAGTGTGTGTGTTCACATTATACTCTACTATACACAAATACTTGGATATTGTAATAAACTCTATAATCAAATATGTTAACATTGTTATTATAACATGTATAACCATGTTGTAATACAATCACTATTCCCAAAACAGGGTGAAAATAATAATTTATAATAATGTCCATGTAATTGAAGCTTACTAAACATTTCAAACTGTACTTTGTCTGTGCAAAGACATTTGTACTTTTCCCATTATGTAAGTGGTCCTATAGGGCCATTGTGCATTGATTCACAGCACAAGAAAAGGAAACAGACATGAAGTAAGCCTGTAGCCTGGGCATGGAGCACAGAAGGTGGCCGGACAATGTACAGAACAAGAGAGAAAGAGAGGGAAACACAGCTCTGTACACCCAAACTGGCTACAATGTGGCCTTTGTGACATCATAATGCTTTCTGCACGGCAGATTTTGGAAAATAATCCACATTTTCCTAGTCTGCATATCCAGCAATAACATCTTACATCACAGCTCCTACTATATATCCCATGTAGCCGGGGACATTTTACATTTGTGGAGAGTGAAGGGGGTAAGAAAAACATAGTGAAACAGTTATTATATTCCAATCATGCCCTGGGAGCCCATTACAACATGGCACAGACCATGTTAAAGCTGAGGAGCTGGGCAGCCCAGCTCGCTGCGGAGGGAGGGAGGGAGGGCTCCAGGCTCAGGGCTAGGAACCTGCACTATACTGCCAGACTCTCTGTGCTTCCTGCCGGCCAGCCTGTAGAAAACAACTACAGCACACTGGGAGGGAGGGAGGGAGGGCTCCAGACTCAGGGCTAGGAACCTGCACTATACTGCCAGACTCTCTGTGCTGCCCGCCTGCCAGCCTGTAGAAAACAACTACAGCACACTGGGAGGGAGGGAGGGAGGGAGGGAGGGATCCAGACTCAGGGCTAGTAACCTGCACTATACTGCCAGACTCTCTGTGCTGCCTGCCTGCCAGCCTGTAGAAAACAACTACAGCACACTGGGAGGGAGGGCTCCAGGCTCAGGGCTAGGAACCTGCATTATACTGCCAGACTCTCTGTGCTGCCCGCCTGCCAGCCTGTAGAAAACAACTACAGCACACTGACAAATGCTGAGATTGATGCTGGTGGGAACCAAGTCTAAGATAGGGGCTCTCCACCAGCACATTTCTGCCCTCGGATTATTGTGGAGATTTTCATATTTGTTTGGTGATTGTTTTAGTTTCTTTGTTTGTTAGTTAGCTGCTCTGATCGTGTCTACTAGACTTGACACTTCATGCAGCTTTAGTATTCTGATCATGGAGTTGTGATGATGGAATTCTGAACGTGTCATGCCTCTACACCTACATTTAAATGTGTCTACCGTGTCCGGATGACCTTTTCCCACGGTATATTCAAATGCCAGTATGCATTCTGCAAACAGTGGAACAGGCTAAATCTGATAATAACACAACAACAACTTGATGGCAGTAGCCAACTACTGTAGATAACTAGCCAGCTAACCTCTGTAACTAGCCAGAAAGCTAGCTAGCAAAGCTAAAGGGATTGCACACATGTTAGCATAACTCTCCCACACACGAAAAACGTTTTTCTAAATAAGACAGCTGGCTAGCATTTATGAAGCCAGAAAACACATTCCGCACAGGCTAGGAAAGTGTTTCCTCCAACATTTAATGAAAAAAGGTGCCTCTCGATCCCAAAACAAGTTTTCTGGAGACTTGTTGACAGAGTGCTGATGACGTTACCCACTGCATGCGCTTTCGGTAGCCTGATTGTGTCCAGATTGAGGGGAAGTCTGCACAAAATGTGTCCCTGACCACTTCCTGAAATGGTTAGCCAGATCTGAACACAATCCGACCACAATATGACCTGTCTTTTCAATGCGACCTTCGTATTCTGATAGCAGAAGTCACATATACAGTTGAAGTCAGAAGTTTACATACACCTTAGCCAAGTACATTTAAACTCTGTTTTTCACAATTCCTGACATTTAATCCGAGTAAAAATTCCCTGTCTTAGGTCAGTTAGGATCACCACTTTGTTTTAAGAATGTGAAATGTCAGAATAATAGTAGAGAGAATGATTTATTTCAGCTTTTATTTCTTTCATCACATTCCCAGTGGGTCAGAGGTTTACATACACTCAATTAGTATTTGGTAGCATTGCCTTTAAATTGTTTAACTTGGGTCAAATGTTTTGTAGCCTTCACAAGCTTCCCACAATAAGTTGGGTGAATTTTGGCCCATTCCTCCTGACAGAGCGTAACTGAGTCCGGTTTGTAGGCCTCCTTGCTCGCACACGCTTTTACAGTTCTGCCCACAAATGTTCAATCGGATTGAGGTCAGGGCTTTGTGATGGCCGCTCCAATACCTTGACTTTGTTGTCCTTAAGCCATTTTGACACATCTTTGGAAGTATGCTTGGGGTCATTGTCCATTTGGAAGACTCATTTGTGACCCAGCTTTAACTCCCTGACTGATGTCTTGAGATGTTGCTTCAATATATCCACATACTTTTCCTTCCTCATGAAGCCATCTATTTTGTGAAGGGCACCAGTCCCTCCTGCAGCAAAGCACCACCACAACATGATGTTGCCACCCCTTAGGCATTTTAGGTTATGTCGATATAGGCCTTGTTTTACTGTGCATATAGATACTTTTATACCTGTTTCCTCCGGTATCTGGGATTGATTTGCACTTTTCGCGCCAAAGTATGTTCATCTCTAGGAGACAGAGCGCTTCTCCTTCCTGAGCGGTATGACAGCTGCGTGGTCCTGTGGTGTTTATACTTGCGTACTATTGTTTGTACAGATGAACGTGGTACCTTCAGGCGTTTGGAAATTGCTCCCAAGGATGAACCAGACCTGTGGAGGTCTACAATTTATTTTTTGAGGTCTTGGCTGATTTCTTTTGATTTTCCCATGATGTCAAGCAAAGAGGCACTGAGTTTGAAGGTAGGCCTTGAAATATATCCACAGGTACATCTCCAATTGACTCAAATGATGTCAATTAAGCCTATCAGAAACTTCTAAAGCCATGACATCATTTTCTGGAATTTTCCAAGCTGTTAAAAGGCAGTCAACTTAGCGTATGTAAACGTCTGACCCACTGGAATTGTGATAAAGTGAATTATAAGTGAAATAATCTGTCTGTAAACAATTGTTGGAAAAATTACTTGTGTCATGCACAAAGTAGATGTCCTAACTGACTTGCCAAAACTATAGTTTGTTAATAAATTTGTGGAGTGGTTGAAAAACAAGTTTTAATGACTCCAACCTAAGTGTATGTCAACTTCCGCCTTCAACTGTAAGTTTCAAGTGTAGACACAGTCTCTGTGCTAGGTTAGGCAGTAGGCCTGCCGTGCTGGTGGGTTAGTAGAGTGTATCAGGAGCTGCTACCAGGGGCCCTGTGTGAGGAGGCTCTCCTCATGTCCCCAGTGCCTGACACAGACTGGCTCTCCTGATGATAGTAACATGAGGTTAGCATTAACGGTGCTGAAAGCACGACAGGTGGGTCACATGAAAGGTCGCTAATTTTCTTTAGCCGGCCAAACACATGGTTCCCATTACTTTCATCCTAGAAAAACTGACAATGCTCCAAACTAAATATAAGAGGCCTCTGTGACCACTACTGTTCGCCACACATTATTTGTAAAAAAAAAAAACATCTTACATTATATATGAATAGACTTTCCAAGTGGAGCGTGCTTTGAGGAGGAAACAGAGATGTAAATAAATTTAAGTGAACGCCTGGACATGCAAAATTGTGCTTTTCAGTGCGGGGAACATGATCGAGGTGATGCAAGAATAACACTTTTGGGGATATATTTTCTGTGGATGTAAAGTAAACACTGATCCACTAGCAAGACTATACCCAGAGTTCTAATAAGAGCAACACACTCTCATCATACTGTTGATTCCATCTCATCATACTGTTGATTCCATCTCATCATACTGTTGATTCTATCTCATCATACTGTTGATTCCATCTCATCATACTGTTGATTCCATCTCATCATACTGTTGATTATATCTCATCATACTGTTGATACCATCTCATCATACTGTTGATTCCATCTCATCATACTGTTGATTCCATCTCATCATACTGTTGATTCCATCTCATCATACTGTTGATTCCATCTCATCATACTGTTGATTCCATCTCATCATACTGTTGATTCCATCTCATCATACTGTTGATTCCATCTCATCATACTGTTGATTCCATCTCATCATACTGTTGATTCTATCTCATCATACTGTTGATTCCATCTCATCATACTGTTGATTCCATCTCATCATACTGTTGATACCATCTCATCATACTGTTGATTCCATCTCATCATACTGTTGATTCTATCTCATCATACTGTTGATTCCATCTCATCATACTGTTGATTCCATCTCATCATACTGTTGATTCCATCTCATCATACTGTTGATTCCATCTCATCATACTGTTGATTCCATCTCATCATACTGTTGATTCCATCTCATCATACTGTTGATACCATCTCATCATACTGTTGATTCCATCTCATCATACTGTTGATTCCATCTCATCATACTGTTGATTCCATCTCATCATACTGTTCCATCTCATCATACTGTTCCATCTCATCATACTGTTCCATCTCATCATACTGTTGATACCATCTCATCATACTGTTGATTCCATCTCATCATACTGTTGATACCATCTCATCATACTGTTGATTCCATCTCATCATACTGTTGATTCCATCTCATCATACTGTTGATTCCATCTCATCATACTGTTGATTCCATCTCATCATACTGTTGATTCCATCTCATCATACTGTTCCATCTCATCATACTGTTCCATCTCATCATACTGTTGATACCATCTCATCATACTGTTGATACCATCTCATCATACTGTTGATACCATCTCATCATACTGTTGATTCCATCTCATCATACTGTTGATTCCATCTCATCATACTGTTGAATCCATCTCATCAGAGGAAAAAGAAGAGTACACATTAGTTCTCCATATAAAACATAGAATACCCCTGACATATAAATAATGTGGACATGACGTGACTTCTGAAAGCTCCCAGTTGGCATGTATGCACCTAGGGCAGTATCTTTTGGCTAACGGAATTCCACATCTGTAACATTCCATATTTATATAAGATTGCTATATTTTTCCTGAGAGCGCGTGTGCATGAATGTGTGTGAGTGTGTGCATTTGTGTTTGTGTGTGTGTGTGTGTGTGTGTGTGTGTGTGTGTGTGTGTGTGTGTGTGTGTGTGTGTGTGTGTGTGTGTGTGTGTGTTGTTTGCCACAACAATCCCCTCAAGGTGGTTTGAGCAGGCTGTGACCTAACAGTAAAATGTTGGAAATTGGAAAAATGACTTCTCTTTCTTGAATAGCTGGGAGATAAGGAGCCGTTAGCAATAAATTCAGAGAAGTGTAAGCTTATTATGAATACCTCTCAGAGCGCAAAAGCATGTACTGTTGAAATCAAAGAGAGTAATAGGCAGGTTAGCCAACCGTCATTTTAAGGATGAAGTCAGTTGTGAAATTGTAAAATCGCAAGGTTTTGCTGTCCATATCATACCCTCAGAGCACTCCCAGAAATGATTTAGAAATGTTGGTTATCACATGTCTGAAAATGTTCGAAGTTTGCAGGTTGAAAAGAAAAGAGAAACCAATACTAATCTCCACATTGAATAAAACTGCTAATAATAAGGCCATTTATCTCTTTGCTTAAACAGTGCATACTTTGAAGTTCACAAGAATGTGTGATTCTTAGCAAGTTTCCCTAGCAGCTCGGAGCAGACCTGGCTGTGCTGCACATTCCTGACGGTTTCATGTTCAATTGGCTGTGAAAGTCCACTGCATTACTCCTGCATGCTGGGCTGATAGCATACCAAAACAAGCTTCAAACCTACTACATCCTTTCCTTTTTTTGTAATCACAGGGCACGTACAAGGCCTGTGAGAGCACTAAATCAGCTTCACGGATTCTTCCACATAGGGAAAGCTAGCGCTCCTTTTGCATACTTTACAAGAGAGAGCCAGGCAGTAGGAACCAGGAACCTGAAAGGTTACCATTACCAGGGCAGCACCACATATCTGTGCATGCATTTTCTGCCCAATAGCTAAAGCTGAAAAGCCCCCAGATGAGATCTGCCGTAAAGATGATATCATAGCATGTGGTTACACAGCAGTCAGTCAGCCAGCCAGGCAGTCAGGTTTCTGCACCAGCCAGCGCTCATATACTCCCCCCCCCCCCCCCCCCCCCCCCCCCCCCCCACACACACACACACACACACACAGCCGTTATTGCTCGTCTCCGCTCTGAATATTCATCCATTTTCCACATCGTCCTCAACTATCCTAATCACAGTCACTTCCCCTTTAATCACAGGGCTGTAATTAGGCCCTAATAAACCATTTTGCCGTCCTCTTGGAGCAGCTCTGTGTCACTCACATATCAAACCATGAAATACTATATTAAAGGCTGTCAACCTCAAAGGAAAGCTCCTCGGGCTGCATAGATACAGAGACTGGAGGCACACCCTCTTACACTAATTTAAATTATCGAGAGCTCCAACATGTGACGCTCGCTACGCCATGCCTGAAACCGAGCTAGGCCAGGCAAAAGCGATGACTATTCCAGACTAAGGTTCTTCTGGTTTCTTATGATGTCGGGTAATTGTTTAAACCTGAGTGGATATGGCAGAAGGTCTTTCTCTGCCTGCCAAGAAGAGAAAAAGTGCTCTGTAGCACTTTTCTCCTCCGTTTTGTTTCTCCCTTTCTAATTCAGTCCAACACAGGCTTCAAGGAAAGCCTCAGTGATTTCATGTTCATCTTGGAGAGCCAGCATTGGGGACGATCACTGACCACAAGTTGATCATGATGATGGTTTAATTAGAAGCCTCTCTCTAGGCTGGCCCCAGCCCAAACTCCTCCACCCTGCAGATGGTGACCAATAAATGTAGCTTCACCGAGGAAGAGGAGGAACATCCCTCCCCTGCTTACCATCAGCCCCACCCCTAACCAAGGACATAAAGTGTTCCTCCACTGTGACATTCAACCACAACCCAGGGTCTGGCGTGGTGTGTGTGTGTGTCTGTGTGTTCCACCAACGCTATTCACATTCAGGCACAAAACTCTCTCCCTGTCTCTCTCTCTAAACGGGTATAGAGCGACCACTCCTGCTTCCATATGAGAAGGGCTTAATGATAGCAGGTTTGTTCCAGGGTAATACTGGTGTTTATTAGGTGGCCGCAATTCAATTGACCACTACAGACTTGCTTTCACTGTGAGGAGAGATGTAAGTGATTGTAAGTGGTTATTTACAGGGGAAACCCTCCGGTCTCTGGGGTTGAGTAAGTTCAACACGGTCATACTTTCAGTTTGTGTGTCAGTGAAGTCATGTATGTGTTTGTCTTTAACATCAGTAAGCTGGTGGTGGACGTCCACAGTCCATCCAGTCCCGTGTGACTAATCCTCAGCCAGGACACCCCGTCCCCTCGTTTCCCCTCCTCGCCTTCCCTTCCCCTTGTGCAACCTTCTCGTCAGCCACCCCTCCCCATCCCTCCAGCAGTCTGGGTTTTCCTCAGAGTGAGTGATTCTGTTTTTACATTGGTAGTTTGGAGTACAAATTGCCTCTTTGAGCATGTCCTAAACAAACTGACTGCTCTGAAAGCAAATGTTTGAACTTTTTTCCCCACTTAAAATACTTTTGTTTCTAAAATAAATGATTTTTTCCCTGACTCACTAATGAGAGAATGGATGAGTTTTAATTCAATTTCGATTTGTTTTCCACTTGGGTTGAAGCAAAATGTTCATATTTTCCGACGTAGTGTTTATACTGTGCTGTGGTTAATATGAGACAGAGACAAAGACAGTGACAGAGACAGAGACAGAGCGAGAGACAGAGCGAGAGATCGAGAGAGAGAGAGAGAGAGAGAGAGAGAGAGAGAGAGAGAGAGAGAGAGAGAGAGAGAACAAGAAGAATATAACAGCTCCTGCCCCTGCTATGCCAAATGACTGGTGAGGCAGTAGGACTTTGTCATGTGGAACACATTTCTAGGATATTTATTTATATACTGTATTGACACAAACTCTCCATTCTAGAGAGGCCACAAGTAGATAAGCTGTAGCTCTGAGAGAGATGGACTCAGTAGCCTCAACCAATCACAGCAACTGATGAGCAACACGAAAACATTTCTAGCACTCAGCTTTAAACTGTGAGTACTCACTCAAGCAGCCAAATACAGTGTTTATACAGCCTACTGTTGAAGAGGAGGGTTGACCAGCATTGTCCTTCTCAAAACAACTCCAGTTCAATCTGCTCCAGTAGCAGGAGACTCAGTTCAGTCCACTTCCACAGTATCAGAGAGGTCTGGGGCGACACAGAGTACATTACCTTAGACGAACACTAACACTAGGACTCTGCTGAGTCCTCACAATGAGGAATGTTCAGACAAGCTGTTCTCAACCTCCGTCTCTCGTCTCCTCACCACTCCACACCACGAGGGCCTCTCTTTCTCTGTCCCTCTCTTCTCTCTCTGCCTCTCTCTCTCTTACTCCCTATCCCTCTCTTTCTCTCTGAACATAGGTATGAGTAAATTATATATGATGCAATAACTACATTCAAATTTTCTAAGAGAAGTCGAAAGAGAGAGAGAGCTTGTGGTTGAGTCTGCTGAAGCCATTTTCTCATGACGCACATACACCAAGTCGGTGTAAATAATCATGGAAGAAGGAAACAAAAGACCTGGATTTGTACCAGGGTAGACATTTTGGTTAACTTCATCAGAAAGTCAGCCACAAGAGCCCCCACCCCCCCACCCCTCCTTTCATTTATTATATATTTATGTATTTATTTTGCCATTATGCATTTGTGTAGGGAATCTTGAATTTGGCTCAATACATCCCAGATTTTCCAAATCATTTTCCAGGTCATTTTTAGTCACTTTGCCTATTCCATATGTGAGCAACTGATCAGTACTAGACCTTGCCACTAGGTCCAGTTCTTGGGTCCATGGGTCTATGTAAATGTTAGCATCTATCCATAGAAAAAGAGATACTGTAAAAGACCTGAGAGATTGTACCATCCATACTCAGTAAGCTTTTTTCCAATGTATTATCTAAGAGATGGAGAATGGAGATAATTAATGCGCTGATGTCTCAGATTTCTGGGGCCTTTTTAATATTGCGTAGAAACTATTCTAAAATACTACTTACGAACAGAATTTAGAATGTTCGTACCCATAGACAAATTGTGATTTGTCAAACAATCCTAGAAGTGTGATAAGCACACCGGTAGGAGATAACCATTGATAAATACCAATTGTTTTCAGCCTTGGCTCGTGTACAACCTTGGCTATTTGCATTGCGAAACGCTCCTAATTAACCATATATGGTCAAAATCATCAAAATGTAAAACCTGTGGGGAATATATAACGCCATACATTAAAAGACAAAGGCGCAACCAAAAAAAGCTTATAAAAAATAATTTTTCAGAGACTTAAATAAAGGTGCCAAAATATTTGATTTGGCTCGCTCAGTTGTGGCTTGACTAGTAAAAATAAAAACATTGCTACAAAGAGAGGACCATCAGGAAAATGTACTCTCACAATTTCAAAAATGTTCAACATAAATTTCTCCCATTCTATGCTTGGTAAGCAGTTCCCTTATTCCACCACTATGCACTGTGCATACGCATGGTCATGACGGTTTCTACATTTACACACACTTTCAATCAAAAGTTCCTATTGATAAATCCCACACTTTGCGTGGAAATGATCCTATGCATGGTTTACGCACAGATTGCATTTACGTAATTCTTCAGGGACATGTGGAGGGGCAAGCTGTTTAATATGGGCTGATACTCCACACAGTCTTCCCCATCAAACTGCTGTGTGGTGAAGTCAAAGCTCGGGTGTTGCATTGTAAATCAAGGTGCCAAATCATATCTGATCAATTAGTGACCTTGTCTCATTACTTTGCACAGTAAACTTTGTGATCTATCATTTGGTGACAGTTTTGCAATGTATAAAAATGTGGATGGCAGTGGAGAGCCTTAAAAACAAATAGAACTCCAGTATTGTACAGCATCAGTGGAGCTGAGCGTCACGTCACTAAACTGCTCCCAGCATGCTTTACTCCGGAGCAGAGAGCAGGGAGCAGCACAGCACAGATATGCCCGCTTAGTCACAATCGTGGAGCATATTTTACATCTCATATCTGATGGAGCTGGCACATATCAGGCTAGCTGTCAGCCTCCAGGAACTGGCTAATGTCTAACTGCATTTGCAGTTTACAGGGACCTGCCAAAACAGAAGAGTACCGTGCTAACCCCAGCCTTACCCCACCTTAACCCCAGCTTCACTGTGGAATACCCACAGGCAGATGCAAGAAGAAGATCACTTATTTTTCAGACCCAAAGAAGCTGAATTATCAAATATGAAATACAACACGTGTGGTTCTCCATATAGCATGGTTACCTTACTGTATATGCTCTAATGTTAAAGGGATACTTTGGGATTTTGGCAATGAGGACCTTTATCTCCTTCCCCAGAGTCAGATTAACTTGCGGACACCCTTTTATTTTGATGTCTCTGTCCAGTAGTAGTGCAATGACTAGAAGTCTATGGGTGTCAGCTAGCATGCTACCTCTAACTTCCTTCATACTGGACACAGAGACATAAAAATGTAAAAATCCTGAAGTATCCCTTTAAGTAGTAAAGGCTCATTTCATTTCAATTTCAGCTCATTACGAACCTATGCATAAAATATTTCAAGAGGAAAGGGAATTTCCTATTTTACATTTCCAAGTAAGACTATTCATGGGGCTTACATCATTCCCAGTAAATTTATCCAGTTGGGTTTTCCTCATTACTAGTGTCACCAATCCTTCTTGTAAATGCTAATATCAATGGACAAAATGCATCCTGAATGTGATACATTGTAATTAGAACAGGGTGACGGGCATACAAAGTTTTCTTCCTGGTACCTCGCTCTCACCCAGAGAGCTGCCCATGTTGGTTTCCAGTTTGATATTTCCATAGTGTCCTTTTGTACTAAGTCCTTGGCAGCAGCCAGCCCAAGGGAAGGCCTGATCCAAACACAATGGGGGATCACAAGGGAAGGCCTGATCCAAACACAATGGGGGATCACAAGGGAAGGCCTGATACAAACACAATGGGGGATCACAAGGGAAGGCCTGATCCAAACACAATGGGGGATCACAAGGGAAGGCCTGATCCAAACACAATGGGGGATCACAAGGGAAGGCCCGATCCAAACACAATGGGGGATCACAAGGGAAGGCCTGATACAAACACAATGGGGGATCACAAGGGAAGGCCTGATCCAAACACAATGGGGGATCACAAGGGAAGGCCTGATACAAACACAATGGGGGATCACAAGGGAAAGCCTGATCCAAACACAATGGGGGATCACAAGGGAAGGCCTGATCCAAACACAATGGGGGATCACAAGGGAAGGCCTGATCCAAACACAATGGGGGATCACAAGGAAAGGGTTGTTCTGAGGCCTTTGTGTTCGAGCAGCGTAGAGGCCCACATCGCAGTAATCTCTCTTCCCTCGTTCTCTCACAAGACCCAACCTCAGATCTTCTCCAATTCAGGAAGGACAGAGACCACAATACACTGTCAAACAAACCAACAAGGAACTGTTGACCCCGGCCCCGTTTGGAGAAATATGCAACAAGGTCACTAACTAATAACAAGTCATGTAAATCATTGAGCGCAAGAGTGGGATTTCATGGCCTTTCCACAATAAAGGTTATGAATAAAAACTGCCAATGAATACAGTGTATATAGAACATGAAATATCACTGTCAATGTCAACGGTTGACATGACAATAACGTAAACTAAATCATGTCTATTCTGAGGGCTAAAATAAAACAGGCAGCCACACCTAGAGGCTAGATAAGACAGTGCTAGCTGACAGTGCTACTGATTACCGTCCCCTACAGAAACAGCCCTGTGTCAAAAACACACGGCCACCAAGGCCCCTCCAATTAATTCTACATATTAATGTATGATTTTTAAAAAGAGAGAATTCAACAGAGGCTGTTGCATTTTGAAGTCTAATTTAATTATGCACAACTATGCTTTGGATTAAAATAAATTGTCCAATTATTTTGCAGTCCAAACGTGAAACATATTCAATGGGTGAGTGAATGAAACCGTTCAAATTGTACCCCTTTGGTGAGTTATGAAATGATATTGTCCATGTGAAGTGATACAATTACTCAAAATGTACATTGGTTTAGCTTTATTTATACCAGTGTAAAATACTAATGCTCATTTTTAAATCAGAATGTTCCAACCCAGTTCCCTACCAAACAATTAACAGCTAATGTGATACTAGAGGTCTGGTTGATTCTATAGAGAAATCTCTCTCTGTCTCTCTCTGGTACTGTACCTTGGTCTTCAACATGTAATGGGATACTAGAGTGGTTGATTCTATATAGGGAAATCTCTCTCTATCTCTCTCTGGTACTGTACCTTGGTCTTCAACATGTAATGTGATACTAGAGGTCTGGTTGATTCTATAGGGAAATCTCTCTCTATCTCTCTCTGGTACTGTACCTTGGTCTTCAACATGTAATGTGATACTAGAGGTCTGGTTGATTCTATATAGGGAAATCTCTCTCTATCTCTCTCTGGTACTGTACCTTGGTCTTCAACATGTAATGGGATACTAGAGTGGTTGATTCTATATAGGGAAATCTCTCTCTATCTCTCTCTGGTACTGTACCTTGGTCTTCAACATGTAATGTGATACTAGAGGTCTGGTTGATTCTATAGGGAAATCTCTCTCTATCTCTCTCTGGTACTGTACCTTGGTCTTCAACATGTAATGTGATACTAGAGTGGTTGATTCTATAGGGAAATCTCTCTCTGTCTCTCTCTGGTACTGTACCTTGGTCTTCAACATGTAATGTGATACTAGAGGTCTGGTTGATTCTATAGGGAAATCTTTCTCTATCTCTCTCTGGTACTGTACCTTGGTCTTCAACATGTAATGTGATACTAGAGGTCTGGTTGATTCTATAGGGAAATCTTTCTCTATCTCTCTCTGGTACTGTACCTTGGTCTTCAACATGTAATGTGATACTAGAGTGGTTGATTCTATAGAGAAATCTCTCTCTGTCTCTCTCTGGTACTGTACCTTGGTCTTCAACATGTAATGTGATACTAGAGGTCTGGTTGATTCTATAGGGAAATCTTTCTCTATCTCTCTCTGGTACTGTACCTTGGTCTTCAACATGTAATGTGATACTAGAGGTCTGGTTGATTCTATAGGGAAATCTTTCTCTATCTCTCTCTGGTACTGTACCTTGGTCTTCAACATGTAATGTGATACTAGAGTGGTTGATTCTATAGGGAAATCTCTCTCTGTCTCTCTCTGGTACTGTACCTTGGTCTTCAACATGTAATGTGATACTAGAGGTCTGGTTGATTCTATAGGGAAATCTTTCTCTATCTCTCTCTGGTACTGTACCTTGGTCTTCAACATGTAATGTGATACTAGAGTGGTTGATTCTATAGGGAAATCTCTCTCTGTCTCTCTCTGGTACTGTACCTTGGTCTTCAACATGTAATGTGATACTAGAGGTCTGGTTGATTCTATAGGGAAATCTTTCTCTATCTCTCTCTGGTACTGTACCTTGGTCTTCAACATGTAATGTGATACTAGAGTGGTTGATTCTATAGGGAAATCTCTCTCTATCTCTCTCTGGTACTGTACCTTGGTCTTCAACATGTAATGTGATACTAGAGGTCTGGTTGATTCTATATAGGGAAATCTCTCTCTATCTCTCTCTGGTACTGTACCTTGGTCTTCAACATGTAATGGGATACTAGAGGTCTGGTTGATTCTATAGGGAAATCTCTCTCTGTCTCTCTCTGGTACTGTACCTTGGTCTTCAACATGTAATGTGATACTAGAGGTCTGGTTGATTCTATAGGGAAATCTCTCTCTATCTCTCTCTGGTACTGTACCTTGGTCTTCAACATGTAATGTGATACTAGAGTGGTTGATTCTATAGGGAAATCTCTCTCTATCTCTCTCTGGTACTGTACCTTGGTCTTCAACATGTAATGTGATACTAGAGGTCTGGTTGATTCTATAGGGAAATCTCTCTCTATCTCTCTCTGGTACTGTACCTTGGTCTTCAACATGTAATGTGATACTAGAGGTATGGTTGATTCTATAGGGAAATCTCTCTCTATCTCTCTCTGGTACTGTACCTTGGTCTTCAACATGTAATGGGATACTAGAGGTCTGGTTGATTCTATAGGGAAATCTCTCTCTATCTCTCTCTGGTACTGTACCTTGGTCTTCAACATGTAATGGGATACTAGAGTGGTTGATTCTATATAGGGAAATCTCTCTCTATCTCTCTCTGGTACTGTACCTTGGTCTTCAACATGTAATGGGATACTAGAGGTCTGGTTGATTCTATATAGGGAAATCTCTCTCTATCTCTCTCTGGTACTGTACCTTGGTCTTCAACATGTAATGGGATACTAGAGGTCTGGTTGATTCTATATAGGGAAATCTCTCTCTATCTCTCTCTGGTACTGTACCTTGGTCTTCAACATGTAATGTGATACTAGAGGTCTGGTTGATTCTATATAGGGAAATCTCTCTCTATCTCTCTCTGGTACTGTACCTTGGTCTTCAACATGTAATGTGATACTAGAGGTCTGGTTGATTCTATATAGGGAAATCTCTCTCTATCTCTCTCTGGTACTGTACCTTGGTCTTCAACATGTAATGTGATACTAGAGGTCTGGTTGATTCTATATAGGGAAATCTCTCTCTGTCTCTCTCTGGTACTGTACCTTGGTCTTCAACATGTAATGTGATACTAGAGGTCTGGTTGATTCTATATAGGGAAATCTCTCTCTATCTCTCTCTGGTACTGTACCTTGGTCTTCAACATGTAATGGGATACTAGAGGTCTGGTTGATTCTATAGGGAAATCTCTCTCTATCTCTCTCTGGTACTGTACCTTGGTCTTCAACATGTAATGTGATACTAGAGGTCTGGTTGATTCTATAGGGAAATCTCTCTCTATCTCTCTCTGGTACTGTACCTTGGTCTTCAACATGTAATGTGATACTAGAGTGGTTGATTCTATAGGGAAATCTCTCTCTATCTCTCTCTGGTACTGTACCTTGGTCTTCAACATGTAATGGGATACTAGAGGTCTGGTTGATTCTATATAGGGAAATCTCTCTCTATCTCTCTCTGGTACTGTACCTTGGTCTTCAACATGTAATGTGATACTAGAGGTCTGGTTGATTCTATATAGGGAAATCTCTCTCTATCTCTCTCTGGTACTGTACCTTGGTCTTCAACATGTAATGTGATACTAGAGGTCTGGTTGATTCTATATAGGGAAATCTCTCTCTATCTCTCTCTGGTACTGTACCTTGGTCTTCAACATGTAATGTGATACTAGAGGTCTGGTTGATTCTATATAGGGAAATCTCTCTCTGTCTCTCTCTGGTACTGTACCTTGGTCTTCAACATGTAATGTGATACTAGAGGTCTGGTTGATTCTATATAGGGAAATCTCTCTCTATCTCTCTCTGGTACTGTACCTTGGTCTTCAACATGTAATGGGATACTAGAGGTCTGGTTGATTCTATAGGGAAATCTCTCTCTATCTCTCTCTGGTACTGTACCTTGGTCTTCAACATGTAATGGGATACTAGAGGTCTGGTTGATTCTATAGGGAAATCTCTCTCTATCTCTCTCTGGTACTGTACCTTGGTCTTCAACATGTAATGTGATACTAGAGTGGTTGATTCTATAGGGAAATCTCTCTCTATCTCTCTCTGGTACTGTACCTTGGTCTTCAACATGTAATGGGATACTAGAGGTCTGGTTGATTCTATAGGGAAATCTCTCTCTATCTCTCTCTGGTACTGTACCTTGGTCTTCAACATGTAATGGGATACAGGTGCTGATGGTTTTCAATTTAAAGAAAAGGATGCACTTAACCTTTTTAATTGAATGTATGTAGTTCATGTAATCTCACAGCAGAAGTCATCTGGACTAGAGGTCGACAGATTAATTGGAATGGCCGATTAAATAGGGCCGATCGGTACTTTTGGGCGACGATTTGCCAATTTTTAGGCAAGTCAGTTAAGAACACATTCTTATTTTCAATGACGGCCTAGGAACGGTGGGTTAACTGCCTCGTTCAGGGGCAGAACGACAGATTTTCACCTTGTCAGCTCAGGGGATCCAATCTTCCAACCTTACAGTTAACGAGTCCAACGCAATAACGACCTGCCTCTCTCTCGTTGCACTCCACAAGGAGACTGCCTGGTACGCGAATGCAGTAAGCCAAGGTAAGTTGCTAGCTAGCATTAAACTGATCTGATAAAAAACAATCAATCATAATCACTAGTTAACTACACATGGTTGATGATATTACTAGATATTATCTAGCGTGTCCTGCGTTGCATATAATCTGACTGAGCATCCAAGCATACAAGTATCTAAGTATCTGACTGAGCGGTGGTAGGCAGAAGCAGGCGTGTAAACATTCATTCAAACAGCACTTTTGTGCGTTTTGCCAGCAGCTCTTTGTTGTGCGTCAAGCATTGCGCTGTTTATGACTTCAAGCCTATCAACTCCCGAGATGAGTCTGGTGTAACCGAAGTGAAATGGCTAGCTAGTTAGCGCGCGCTAATAGCGTTTCAAACGTCACTCGTTCTGAGCCTTCTAGTAGTTGTTCCACTTGCTCTGCATGGGTAACGCTGCTTCGATGGTGGCTGTTGTCGTTGTGTTGTTGGTTCGAGCCCAGGGAAGAGCGAGGAGAGGGACGGAAGCTATACTGTTACACTGGCAATACTAAAGTGCCTATAAGAACATCCAATAGTCAAAGGTTAATGAAATACAAATGGTATAGAGGGAAATAGTCCTATAATTCCTATAATAACTACAACCTAAAACTTCTTACCTGGAAATATTGAAGACTCATGTTAAAAGGAACCACCAGCTTTCATATTTCCTCATGTTCTGAGCAAGGAACTGAAACGTTAGCTTTCTTACATAGCACATATTGCACTTTTACTTTCTTCTCCAACACTTTGTTTTTGCATTATTTAAACCAAATTGAACATGTTTCATTATCTACTTGAGGCTAAATTGATTTTATTGATGTATTATATTAAGTTAAAATAAGTGTTCATTCAGTATTGTTGTAATTGTCCTTATTACAAATAAAAAAAATATTTTTTAAATCGGCCGATTAATCGGTATCGGCTTTTTTGGTCCTCCAATAATCGGTATCGGCATCGGCGTTGAAAAATCCTAATCGGTCGACCTCTAATCTGGACCCAAGGTTACTAAGAAGAAAACAATTGAAGTCTTTATAAAGAAACAACACATTTAGCTTGGACTGCAGCTAAAACACAAATAACTGCACAGACATGTCCCGATGTGCAGTAGATTCAGAATCCTTATTTTAATCTAAAGCAAGACCGCAATTTGGGAATCTAGTTAAAGCCCAGATAAGTATACCGTAGCCTAGCTAATGTCCACTTAAAATTCTGAAAAAAATCTTAAGAATGATGATAACTATGTATGCGGATTTACGCATCTATCTCACCAAGACCATGTGTCTAATCATTAATCTACAGTATCCATCTTCAAGACTTGAAAATAATCTGTGTCTGTACAGTTAGATTGCTAGCCTCTGGATGCCCCCATTGTCTGATACTGATGTCTCACTGGAACCATTGATTTCATCAATATTTCAAGACTCACCCATCACCCATGAGTGGTGAGAATGGTTTGTACTGAGAGGTGTACATTTTCTCTGGGAACAAAACCTTTTCATTCAGAGATGGAGCCTGGACCCTCTTTGGACTGTCAACGTTGGAAATTAAAAGATCCTTGAGATGTGTTCACCTCAAGCCAGAAAGGGCATAAAAAGATGTGAGGATTCTTTGAAAGTCATTTTAGGCACGTTTCATTTACATTGCCAGTCTTCACTTCATTTATTAAAACTGCATTCACAGTTTGTATAATGAGAATTAAAATCATTGTACATTAGTAAAGAGCATATTTTTTTAATTGTGTCATACAAGAAAATCATAACGGTGCCAGATCTAAAGTTGCCACAGCACTTCAATAACACACGTTGAGAACTTGAAGCAGAAAAATCAGAGGACTACAAAAGAAAGACTCCTGTAATGAACATGTTGCCATCGGTTTTGATCATTGTTGAAATATTCTGCTGCAAATTAGCTAACACTTATAAAGACAGATGTCACAACATGCGCTGCCACATTTATTATCCCCAGAAATCCTCTCCCTTCTGCTGCCACACGCCCTACCTTTACCAGGCCTGCTGTTGTTTACCTGCTTCTCTCATCTTGTTTATCATTAGGCCTCGGCTGCCACTCCACTCCCCCTCAGACATGGAGAGAAGAGGAGACGAGAGGGGGACTAGTACCTGAGCCAGCCTCAACTCAACTACCTCCTGTGCTCTTTCCCTGCCAGCCTGCATCCAAGGAGCAACAGCTCTCTCATTATTCATACTGTAACTGCGGCAACTATTACTATCGCACTGACTGATTCAAAATCTCAATTGGAAAAACAAGAAGTTAAAAAAGGAGAGACTTAAGTGAAGATTGCATCTGTCATGGATGACCTTATCCAGTAACCCCCTGACAGACAGACTATCACAAGCCAAGCACAGCAAAGTGTCTGGGGTACAACAAGAAGGAACAGATGTGCACCGTACACACACGCACGGAGATTTACTCGTAGCACTCGTATCATTTTATCTCATTAACCCATAATCATTAGGCCCAACATAAATATCCAATATAGCTCAACTTATTAAATTCATAAAGTTACTTTAAAGTACTCTACATAATGTAGGCTATTTATAAAGGCAAGTTGTAACATCAAATGTTATTGATCTTGGAAAGTTGTTATTTCTCATGCTATTAGAGCAATAGCAATATGCAAGTCATAATATCATTTTGAGGGCAAAGAATTCAGTTTGGCAAGGGAATTAGCTACGGATAAACCAAGGCCATACAATTAAACTAACAATTCAACTTACTTTACCTCATGGTTCTAGGATGCAGAACTCTGTCTTAAGCATAATCACTAATGAAACCAGCTGAATGAAGCCTGTACTGCAAGGGCTAAAATAATCCACAGACAGAACAACAGTACACTTTCAATCAATGTTTCTTATTCTTATTTTCTTATTTCAGTCTTCATTGTCAATTAATATTTCAAACTACTGAAGCACAGAAACATCCCATACATATCCATTGTGTCCTATAATAGTTGTCTCTGAGGCTATTATGAAGTGGCACTGATGTAGCAGTTAACAGATCAGACTCAGTAAAAGCAACCATTGATGCAAAATGCACATACCAAAAACATACAAGAAAGACATGTGTAAATGTTTTCAAATCATTATAAATATTTTCAAATGACCAAACCCATTAGTCATCAATGTCAAATACTGTGTACACGTACATAGGCCTACATACATTCAACATGCGCACACACGCGCAACGCACGCACACACACACACACGCACGCACACACACACACACACACACACACACACACACACACACACACACACACACACACACACACACACACACACACACACACACACACACACACACACAGTAAATAGAGTGATGAACTAACACTATGTGATAAGAGTAGTAATGTATTCCACAGTAGGTAAGATACCCCTTTGAGACAACAGTCCAAGGACCAGCTCACATCATGTATTTGAAAGGGAACCATTCAAAGTTAATTTAATGCTCCAGTTTTAAATTGACGCAGCACTGTAATGCCTGGTCTACACCCTGCCTCCTTAGAGAGCATATCAACATTCAATTAAACACACATGGTAGGCTACTGACCCTATGCATGTCTACCCAGCTTCATGAAGCTATTAGCTGTGCATGATATACAAAGCACAAAATAATTGACAAAATATATATACAACATATTCTGTAAACTAACAATAGCCTGGTTTGAAATAAAAAAACATCCCCTTCTGCATGTTGTCTTACTGAGATCTAAAACCACATAATTTCCATAGACTCAATAACTAAAATCAAGCATTGCATATGCTTTGTGCTCACACATATTTTTCAAAATATGATCAATATTGTGGTCAAGTGTATTATAAACTCACATTGCAGGTCTAGATTGCGCTGTCAATAATGACAATATTTCTGTACTGTCTAATCAAAAGCAATACATTCAACCCTCAGGAAAGCAATACATTCATCAAACGTAAACGTATGTAACAGTAGTAGGCTACTAAATAGGACAACACTTGTTCTAATAATTAAACAAATATTGTTATTGTTTTGCTCATCATTCACGGTCGTTTAATGACAGAAAATGGGTTTCCAATTCTTAAATTCGTCTCGCAACATGCAACTCTATTGATCTGGGATTGAATGGGGGATCTATTTAAACAAGAGAGCCACCGTGAAAGAGCGTCGAGCACAGGCTGTGAAGTATGCGGTTTCGGTGTGTCAAAATGCACTTCTAAATCTCTGAACTTACTGGCACCATATGCGTCAGGGAGTCGATATCTTTATGCCGGATCCAGTTCGGAAATGTTTTTCTCTCGCGCAAAACCTCAAGTTCCTCTGAAGTCCACGTGCAGATAGTCCTGAAAAATCAAACAGTAGGAAATACATGACATGTTACAATAGGTGAGATTTCAAACCATAAATCTGAATCAAAATGTAAAATGTGCACCAAAATGGTTAATAAAGCATTTAAATCTACTTTCATCATCGTATTAAAAGTGAAACAAATAATCCAACGTACTGGATAATATAGACCTAATCAATATAACCTTTGATTTCAATAACAGCATTGTGTACTTGACAATCAACGCGCAACACATAGAGCAAGAGGTCAATTTAAAATATTATCTGTAGTCAATGCATGTGTACAAAAACGTTGGTAAGTTTCAATTATAAAAATCGATTATTATTCATATTATATTGTAATGTTCCTTTCATCCGTTTTATTGCAGTGTGGGGCGACTGTATCCTACGTTTATTTTATAGTATTTAGAGTGCGTAAAAAATAAACAAAGATGGGCAGAAACGGAGAGAAAAGGGACCTGGCAATCGCGGAGTCATTTTTTATTTCCCTGATAAAATACGAGTTGAAACAGCCGTGCAGTGAACCATCAACAGAACTCATTTGCTCTTCACTAATTTGTTACAGGCAGTGTTAAACTGTCCGTCAGAGGAAAAACGATCTCATATTGAGCAGCCAGACAGTGCCGAGTGTCCCTGTATAGCAATCAGGACAATGTGCTGAATTGGCAGTCTAATTATAAATGTGCCATTTAGACTTCCATTGGGCTCCGGTGCCACCTTACCTTATGAGGGAACTTGCACTCTCAACTAACAACAACTGTTCAAAACAAAATACCATTACGAGACCAACTTCACCCGAACAGAGGAACGAGCCGGAGGATTGTTTTTCACCCATGCAGCCTCTCTCACTTAAGATATGATTTTATTATTAGACACCGGATTATTCTGACGGTCTAGACACTATTTGGAAGTAAAATAGGAAAAAGGTGAAGCTGTCTTTAATGAAGGTTTCAGATTCCGCCTACTGAGTGGGCACCGCAATCCTATTGCATTTATTTCAAATATTAAGAAAAAAAAGGAGCATAGGAATATTCCCCGGTAGCAATAGGTCTAGGCTACATTAGGCTATAGAGTCCAGATTTGCAGTGACAGAGATATCCTCTGGATTCCTCCTCTCATACTTTAAGAACGAAGCTATCCATTGTCTGCTTTCTCTGTTTCTATTCAAATTGTTATCACTGCTTGTGCAGAAGTTAGAAAAAAAGCTTTATCTGAGACTGCGAGTGTCTTATTTTGGGAAACACCTTGTAAATGATGAGCTATCTTCACACAACAGACAAGTTCACACGAACTGCGTTGCATTTGTCCTCCCACTACCTTAGTATACAATCGTGTTTTTGTCCAAATCTCAAGTACCTTCAAAAGCCACGTGTGACATTAAAATAGCTAAATATCTGATTATAGCCTAATACGCGGTAAAAGTTATTGTTAAAAAAAATCAAAAAATGAGGGAAACTATATCCAATCTATAACACTTAGAAACAAATAAAATGTCATTATTTTGAATATTTAGCATACAATTAAACCTGTGCATTCACGTATCTGCAATGTATCTATAACCAGATTCACACCTGTCCATGAAAGGGAAAGACAATAGTGCAAAAGAGACAAAAATAATTACACTGATGACTTACGTTAGTCCCTAAAACCGTCCGAGAGCAGCGCTTTGTAGGCTTGTAGGGAAGCCTTGTCCGTGTATATCGTCTCTAAATGGGATAGCCTTTCGAGGAGTAGTTGGATTTAATTGATGGTTTATGCATTATTATAAGATCGATTTGTCTGACCTCCAGTTAAAGTTAAGGCAGAGTGAATTCCCAACCTCCTACAACATAGGAAACAATTACGAATATAAATGTTTTACACTGAATTATAATTCAGGTCGAACGATGAATATAGATTACTTAGAGTTTTGAAGAAAGACAACTAAATAAACCATATGCTCAAGTTCGAAGAAACTTGTAAATCTTGCATCCAGAAAGATCAGGGAGAAAGGAAGGATATGGAAGGGGACCTAGAGCAATGCGCACGTCATTGTCAATGAATAGTACCGCTCTGTGGACAAAGGTGCAATTGCCTCCCAGTCCCACAGGAGGAAGTTATTGAGCATCCGGATAGCAACACCATAACAAAACACACATAACTTGATGATTATTTTTTAAGAGTTGAATTTCGCGACAAGACTTTGTGGATGCGTAACCAACAATGAAATAAAAAGGGTTGCGGGTAATTAATACAGTCTACTCCAAACCTACCTAGCTGTATGTGGCTTAAATCAGTAGCCTAACTGCTCATCCAAGTGAAATATAGAGCTGTTGATATCAATACCTCGAGACGCACAAGTTACACAAGTCTCCTGTGTCGGTAAATAAAACAGGGCATCATTGTTACAGTAGCTATCCAAACCTTTCCAGAGAACGCTTGCGCTTGTCTTTTCACGTACTCTGCTTTCGTTATTGCATTTACCACGAATCTCGCGATTGAGAAGCAATAAATAAGAATGTCATCATATTCCCCTCACAAAAAAACGAGAGAGAAAACAGTTTTAACACCCCTATTGACATGGAATGAAGCGAACTCGGTTACGTACCAACAAAAACAGGCTAAATAACGCAGTTTACATGAAAACACGATTACAACATGTTAAAACTAAGCACGTTTTTACCTTCAGATCAGTCGAGAAAAGAGAGCTGCAGGTCCTAACGGTATCGTATCCCGAGTCGTGTGTTTCACGCTATATTACGTTAAAACACAACGATTACTATCTGTAGAGAAAAGGAAAGAGAACTAAAGTCTGTTGTGGTTCCCACTGGCTATATGAGGGGATCCCGTTCTTTCTATGAAGTTTAATTGTCAAAACTGCAAGGATCTTTTGTTGTTATCTATCCTCTTTATCTCCCTCTCTCTCGGAGACAAGAGAAGACGATGCAGAGCTGTCAATCTTGGCAATCAATGTGAGCGGCCATGTCGCAAGTATTCAAAGCATTTCCCGTCGTGCAACATCAGAAAGAGAGTGGCCAGGGCATTGATCTGAGGAAGGCAAAGAGGCAGGACTCCCCCTCCCAGCCCAGACAAGAGATGCGAAAGAGAGAGAGAGAGAGAGAGAGAGAGAGAGAGCGAGAGCGAGAGCGAGAGGGAGAGAGAGTTTAGTGAGTGATTAGACAGAGGGAGATTTTGCTCTTGATTTGATTAAATTGAAAAAAATATCCGATTATTACACAGCAGCACAATTGAAAGTCGAGACAACATAATTTGCACTTGAACAAACTCCAATAAGAGTTATTGTCCTATTTATCTGTAAAGTGGACTATTTAAGACATTATTTTTTGTATTTTGCCTTACTCTAAATTAATGGAACAATTGTATCAACAGCACATGCCAGAAACGCACTTCAGAGTTGAAGACAGAAAACTACTCGGTTAGGGGTTAGTTATACTGTACCTATAATATAACACTGCTGGCCTTTATAACAGATCAACGGAAGCTTTGATATGAAGTGACGTGTAAAGAACTCGAGTGTCAACCTTACCACTTTATGACAAACGATATTTGGCATAGGCGAAAACAGTCATGTAGTAGGAATACATTGATACATTGTAGCCTATAGCCTATATTGTTAATTTAAGCGTTATATAGACGAAGTATAAGTTAATACAGGAAAGCAAAAGGCAATTAATAAAGTATTCCCCCCCCAAAAATTACCCATAATTTCAAATATAAAATGATAATCTCTCTCAAATAGGGAGCCCGCCTGTTTCTATTCGTCTGATCTGTATAAAATATTATCAATAGCTGCAAGGTTTATGGTGTTAGTTTTAACTCAATATATCACGTTTATAAAATAAACAAATCATTTACTGCAAGTCATTGATTATCCCATGGCTTCCCATTCATAAGAAAACATCTTATGATATTTACACACAACGTTAAGAGATGGATGTGCTATTGTCTTTTCAATACACACAATAGATTATAGACTTTGACGTTTTGTTTTGGTTGACATAGCCTTCAGTTTATGCAAACAAAAAAAACATGTTATTAATGATTGAAACAACCAGTGCTAGGTCAACTTGTTTCAGAAAAGTATTTAAATCGAGAAGCATAAATGTAAAAAAATATATATTGGTAGCCCACCAGAACACTTACTTATTACTTTACATATAATAGGCTACATTTTCAAATGTAAATTAGGTGCCATTTTATATATCAAAATAATATTTGGGTCACTAGGCCTACCAAGGAAATGTTTTCCGCCTCCTTGAACATTCAACATAAAATATTTCAAAGGCTTAAATAGAATGCCTGGCATTTATTATAGGCTAAATTCAATTGAAATTTAGAGGAGTAAAATCACTTCTCAAGAGTTCTACAGTAGCCTGCTATGCATCCTCAAAATCGTAAAAGACAAGAAACAAATGCATAGCCTTCATCAATGGGCTGTATCGACCAAACTCTAGCGGACATAATTAACGACATATAGAACAAACATTTTTCAACAGTAGGCTATATAGCTCGATATTAGATGGACAACTGTTCTGGGGTATAATAGTTCAACACCTTTTGTCAGCTGTAAATGTAGGTAGGCTACAGTGAAGAAAAGTAACGGTCCACCGCGGGGCGATATACAGGCTACAGGTAAGAGGTAAGCACAGGTTGCAGCACACTGAGAGGCACTTGAGTTACGCGCTGTCTTCATCTACACTCAACAGAATCACTATCCCGCACCATCATCAATTAAAATGAATCCCAACAACAATATGACATAAGGAACAATGCGATAGCTTGTTGAAAATGTAAAGGAAAAAGTGTGTAATATACAGCACAGACGGACAAAACAAAGTAAGACCAAACCTTTAACACTCGCTTTCAAGAACAGCAGGACAATGGTTTCATTCATTCAATAGGTAAATAAGACAATGTTGTACTTACAATGACAGGGACAGAAGCAGTAGGAAATAATGTTTGTTAACTGAAGAGTCACATAGGGATAAAAAGAGGGGAGGAGAAGACGTGGGAAATAGAGAGAGAGAGAGAGAGAGAGAGAGAGAGAGAGAGAGAGAGAGAGAGAGAGAGAGAGAGAGAGAGAGAGAGAGAGAGAACACAGCCCCTTCACAAATCTCCTCGCATCTGCTCTGGCTCTTCTCTGTCTTTCATTTTCACATTTTCACATTCGTTTTGTTCAAGAGAAAATCATATCCACACGTCACATCTTTTTATTATTCATTTGGAGCATTACATTCAACACAGCAAACCTAACGCACTGCAAACTTTTCCTCGCAATAAGTGCGTTGTCTCCTTTTGTTCTGAAATATAAATGTATAAGTCAAACCAGTTCATCTTCGCAAATGAAAAAAACTAATGCTCACCAAGCTCCCCAAAACACCTGGAGCAGAATACTCAGGTATTGTTTCATTTGATATATTTTTTATATTGATAAGTTCTACAGGAACAAAGGAGTGTAAGTACTAGTAATGATGGAAAACACTTGTTTTATTATAAAATGGTCCAAGGAGACTTTGCGTGGATTTTCGACTGGATCTTAAACGAGAACGAAGAAACGCATTGCTCTTCAATGACGATGCAGGCAAGAGATTCCTCAAATTTGAAAAACAAGGATATTGGTACATTTTGAATTTCCCTCTGAGGTACAAGATTCAAATGTGTTCTTTCAATTAGTTAGAATTTCAGTGTGGTTAATGTTAAAGACAATTTAAACATATCTTAGCTGTGTAACTATTCGTAAAGTCATATTGTACATAGGCCTACACTGTGTTGAAATCAAGAGGCCTATTGTGTTTTTGATTATGAAAAATTGACGTGTGCGATGCATATTGCTGAGAGCATTGTGTTTAATCATTAATTCATTAACTAAAGTTCTTACTGACATTTCATGTAACATTTTGTATTTTCGTGTTTCATTTATTTAACAGTAGAAAGGTAAGCTAGCGCCATTCAAAGAGCAGTTAAGCGTACTTGTTAGACGTGACTCATACGCCACCTTTCGGTGACTTTGGGAATTTCCTCACAGTAAGTAAACTTAATTTGAAACACAGAGGCAAGACATGGTTTGAGGTAGACAAATTAGTTGATGCCGTTTTGAATTCAACTCCAAGCTACTAAAACAACGCAATTCAATATACTAAATAAATAATATTTACAATTTGTCAGCCTAAAAAGCTTACAGTAACAGATGAACATTTACACCATAATCTGTTCTCATTGAATGTGGTTTAACATGTTTTTTTGGTTCCATATGGCTATGGAGATAACTATAATAATAAGATGCAACTAATTTGATAATTTACAACTCTTGAATACGTCAATTAATTTATAATTGATTAACTGTTGATTACATGGATACATAATTTTTTTCTGTGAAGGAAGTGCAGGAACTGAAGGAAGTGCAGATTATTGGCTCTTGGTCTTCCGGTGCTCATAACCAGGCAACTGCCTGCATAAAGAGAGAGATTGTGTCAGTCCAACTGGTTGGGGTAAGGCAGCAGCATACATCCCATTTGCATATCCTGAGCTACTTTGATGCATCTTGAAATGGAAGTCTAGCCTATTAATATTTGAAAAAGAGAGTGCATGAAAATCAACATTTTTGTTACATTAAATTAACATGTGTTCTTCTCCTGTTCTGCATGGTTAATTAGAGAACACTGTTCTGTCAGAGGATATGAGGGGATTGCCATGTGATTTGTTGGGTTAGCACCAGAGCCATTCAATAACACGTTACATACATGTCAGCTTCATGTCGGAGTTAGCTTCATGGCAGAGTTTAGCTTCATGGCAGAGTTTAGCTTCATGGCAGAGTTTAGCTTCATGGCAGAGTTTAGCTTCATGGCAGAGTTTAGCTTCATGGCAGAGTTTAGCTTCATGGCAGTATCTTTTTAAATCATACATGATTACAGGGGCTCCTGAAAAGGCGTGGAAGCCTCCTCCATATGACATCATCCAGGAAACAAATGACTGCAACAGAAGTTGAGAAAAAAAGGGTTTCAATTCAGATCAGTGATAGAATCATTTATTCAAAGAAATGTGCAAAGACAATGGATATGATTTTCACATACTGTCAGAGTCAAAATGGCATGTCCCTTTGTAGTAAAGCAATAGATGAAAAGGAAACGCGGACCATAAGGTCTAAACTGTAACCTTTTGAACAATAAACACCGCCTCACTACCTTTGTGAGATCAATACAATGACAAAGCAAATGATGGTGTGCATTGCAGAGGAGCCATGAAGAACAGAACATAACAAACTGCAACATATTATGTGGCAGGAAACAAGAAGGGATCAATTAACTGTTGGTGGTCGGAAAACCAATTCATTATGACGTTTTGTGTTGATGGCAAGACTTTAGAAACATTTTAATTATAGATAATAGCTTCATGGGAGGGACATGTGTGCAACATATTTTATCATAATGCTCTGCACTGAACATAGGCCCTTTTCAAGTTGAGGTCTTGATCCTTTGGGAGCTGTCAACAAGATAGGTTTTTATCTCAATAAAGGAATGGCTAACAGGTTGAAGTTGACAATGGTAAACATGACTGAGGACGTTCATTTTAAAGTGTGCCAAAGTATTCCTTGTAATTCTTGGTCAAAGTTAATTGCAAGTTTAAGGTATGTAGTATTTGACATCCTGGCAACTGACTGCACTCAACTGTGTTAGTCTTCAGATAATTGTCAAATGATTGTAAAATAAATTATTCTTTAAAATACACATAAATCTAAAAGACATTGCTACAACTCGCCAGCAGATGGTTTGTAAAAAATATATTTAAAAAAATGTAGGAAACTTCAACAGTGTTAAAAAGAGTTAAATGCACTAGGGGTTATTTTCCAATAATGATGTATTTAGGTCAACACTTTCCTGCATAAGTTGAGTCAACACTTTTCTGCATAAGTTGAGTGTTCACAAGCTTTCCTTTATATACAGCGCTAACAGGCCTACTTTCCATGGTTCAAATGTATTCTCAAGGTTGAAAATTTAGCAATAAGGCCCGAGGGGGTGTGGTATATTGGCCATATACCACAAACCCCCAAGGTGCCTTATTGCTATTATAAACTGGTTTCCAACACAAGTATTTTTGCCTCATATCCGTGGTATATTGTCTGAGACTGTATACACAGCTGAAATGCTGTTTTTGGCCAATCAGAATCCAGGACCGAAACTACTCGGTTTATAATGTTTCATAGGCCTACATACAGTTAGCTCTTAAGGTAATATCATACCTATACAGCAAAAATAAGACCATTTGATACATGTATCAATGTTATTTGACTTGGCACATACTAAATAGGGTACTGCTAATTTATTTGACTCCAGATACCAAAAGAGAAAGGTCAGAAAGGTCAAATCAATTCCCATATTTCCAGAGCATCATGTATGATGACCCGTCTGTAAACTGGCATTATTGATGGAGTGCTGGTGGGTGCTCTATTGCTTTCACAAACTGACACACTCAATGAACGCTCCACAATCTGGACATGAACCAGGCATAAAGGCCCGACATCCACCATACTTCATTATTAATGAATGCCAAGTTATGTCATTAACTCAAACAACATTTGCATACATGCAAATCCTCCTTCTCCCAATTGGACCTGTAAAGTGGGACACTCTGTTCTCATTAGCTGACCCAAATCTCTTACTTGTAACTCCAAATTTCCTCAAAGTTTAGTCAGGATCTAATATTTCCTTTTAGGTTAACAGGGAATGACTAATGAATCATTTTTAAATAAGGGAATCTACATGCTTTGTCTAATTACATAATGATAAGGACGTCATATTTCAGTATTGAACTACTTAATTACCAATTCATTACTATCTGCACAAACTCCACTAATGCATATTGCTAGCTCACGGGTAAGGCTTGAAGAGTGTTGAAAAATGTGTGAGATTCTTACCATGTCAGCAATGTGTCTTCCGTCAGTGATCAGCAGAGTGAAAATGTAGGTTGTTGCCCCTCACATAAAAAGGTTCACTAAAAGTCAAAGGCTTACAACACCTGAACAAACACAAACACTCGATGACGGAACAATTAACTGCTGCAGATGAAATGGTGGAATGAGATCTCAACTATGGCATGATATGAAAAGTTGGAAAACAGAGCCCTTTACACACAAGCAGTAACCAATACCCAGGTACTCAATTATTAAAACACTAGGAAATGTTCAGTCTTCATGGTGAGGGTGTGTTCTCATCATCATCATCATCTTCATAATGCGTGCTTTGTAGAGGATTAAAAGGGCCTGAAGATGGCACACATCTGCACAACACATACTTGTACCAATAACCAACACTGCAAAACATTTCAGCACGGTGCAGGTTTTTTCTTTTGTGCTTGCAGACAGAGTTGTGCCTTAATTTGAAGTGAAATGTGTTGCTAAGAGGCAGACAAAGTTTGAGCTGCTGCTGGATCAAAGAGGAAGCCCAAGGGCATCTGCTTCATTCATGTACACAAAAAGCCCAATTCATTGTAGGTATTGTAAATGCAAGCCGTTTAAGGAACATGAGAGCAATTCATTGTTTTCTTTAACACAGCATTTTTTAAACATTCATAATCAATCATTTATAGGGTAGAACAACTGTGTTTACATAAACCTGTTACCATATACCGTATTTAGTGCCTTCAGAAAGTATTCGTACCCCTTGACTTATTTCACATTTTATTTTGTTACAGCCTGAATTCCAAATGGATTAACATTAAAACAAATCTCACATCTACACACCATACACCATAATGACAATATGAAAACATATTTTTATAAATGTTTGCACATTTATTGAAAATGAAATACAGATATATCTAATTTACATAAGTATTCACACCCCTGAGTCAATACTTTGTAGAAGCACTCGTTCTGGGTAAGTCTCTAAGGGCTTTCCACACATAGATTGTGCAACATTTACCCATTATTCTTTTCAAATTCTTCAAGCTCTGTCAAATTGGTGGTTGATCATTGCTAGAAAAACATTTTCAGGTCTTGCCATAGATTTTCAAGTAGATTTCAGTCAAAACTGTAACTCGGCAACTGAGGAACATCCCCTGTCTTCTTGGTAAGAAACTCCAGTGTAGATTTGGCCTTGTGTTTTAGGTTGTTGTCCTGCTGGAAGGTGAATCCATCTCCCAGTGTCTGGTGGAAAGCAGACTGAACCAGGTATTCCACTAGGATTTTGCCTCTACTTAGCTCCATTCTGTATCTTTGAAGTAACTGTGTGTATTGAAACACAATCCAAAATGTAATTCAGAACTTCACCATCCTCAAAGGGATCATCGACATCATTTTCTCTCTCTCCCATCTACAAATAGGTGCCCTTCTTTGTGAGGCATTGGAAGACCTCCCAGGTCTTTGTAGTTGAATCTGTGTTTGAAATTCACTGCTTGACTGAGGGACCTTACAGATAATTGTTTGTGTGGGGTACAGAGGTGAGGTGGTCATTCAAAAATCATGTTAAACACTATTATGGCACACAGAGTGAGTCCATGCAACTTATTAGTTGACCTGTTAAGCACATTTTTACTCCTGCAATGATTTAGGCTTGCCATAACAAAGGGGTTGAATACTTATTGACTCAAGACATTTCAGCTTTCCATTTTTGTCTAAAAACATAATTCCACAATGCCATTATGAGGTATTTTGTTTAGGCCAGTGAAAACAAATCTAAATGTAATCCATTTTAAAATCAGGCTGTAACACAACAAAATGGGGAAAAAGTCTAGGGGTGTTTATACTTTCTGAAGAAAGTGTATTTGTCTACCCTGAAAGAAAGGCTGTGCTGAAGTACAAGTACATTGTTTTAACCATCGAATAAGTTTTATTGCAATAAACTGAGCGAGAATGAGACAAAGTACATACCAATAAATATCAGTGTTAAAAAGTTACTGGTCTATTTGATTATTTTGATAGAATGTAGGCATGTACAGTGTGTTGGGAGAGAATATTCAATCACTTTTAACTGTTCAATAATTGAACACCAGCCCATCCCTTATTAAAGCATGTCTATTGATCTTGAGATGATAAAAGAGCATAAAATACCATTTTAGAATCAAAGTACCTTTTGTGTTGGATCCTTTGGTTCAGCTCATGTACAATCAGAGTCTAGTCAGAGTCCAGTCAGAGTCCAGTCAGAGTCCAGTCAGAGTCCAGTCAGAGTCCAGTCAGAGTCCAGTCAGAGTCCAGTCAGGATTCTTATGGTGTCTAATAGAGACACTGACTGGACTTTCACTACTAGACCATCCTCCTTGCACACGTCAGCCTTCTAGTGGTCATGGAATATTGTGAATGACACAAAAATTCAAGCTTAAATACTCAGGGCCATGCCCTAAATTGAAACATGCTATACCTGGGACTGGCAAGGGTTAACATGGGGCATGTTTACCAACAAACAGTTCCACCCTGTTACAATCATGTGGGAAGAGAAACCTTCACTGTTTTTCACAGTTGTTTACTCTGGATTTCATATCAAGTTCTCAAATCATTTAGAGTTTCAAAATAACAAAAGGTTGTCCCCCCCAAGTGCTCAGCTACGGGTTTTTGGAGTAATCTGGGAAAGTCAGGAATTCCTTTTTCTATTCATGTACGTTTGAAAACCTCTTCCAAGAGTCAGTGAGGAACATTTTGTAAAGGATTAATGTGTGAGGCCTTGATTACGTTAAAAGAACAAGACAGAATTAGCATAATATGCTCTATTTCATTCTCTTTGAAGTCCAGAGCATAGCATAACCAATGTATATGAACCAGCAGCCAAACGTCAATAAATGGAAATGCCACAATCCTCAGTGGATGGTCTTGGGTGAATTTCTGCAGGAGGAGGAAAAAAACAGCCCATTTATTGCAAAATAAGCAGAATAGCGGATGTGATGGGTCTTATACCCACCAGGACTAGCAGGCACTCTGGGGCCCACACTCCCACTCCTCGAGATGGCATGGAGAGAGAGGAGATGTGGCAGCTCCCACTGTGGAGCTCTGGGAGGTGCATCCCCTCTCTCAGGTGTTTTCAAAGAGTACCATGATACAGACAAGGGTATGTAATTACTCTCCAATTAAAGATAAAGATCTCACAAGGGAGGGAAGAGCAGTTCACTGATCCACCAGACAAAGGAGCCAAGCCTATAAGCAAGATAGCAGAATATGCTATACAAATATGTTGAACTGTAGAATTATGTATAGGACTGACAGACAATTGCAATTGGTTCTAGTCATGACTTTTATATAGCTGACCTTCCATTTACAGAACATGTGAAAAAGTAACTTGCAAAAAGCTTAGAATCATAATTCCATCATCTTTGATTCGTAAGTTCAATGCCATGTTCGTCTCAAGAGGTTTCTTTTACAAAGTAAAAGATCTTTCACTTAAATATATAAATTCTATGCTTCAGATACACCACTGTTATTACTACCCACCTTCCCAGTTGAAAATGTAGACACAGAATAAAAAATACCCTTTAAGAAAGAGAAGCTTTGAACTAAAGAAACATTTCAAGGTTTTCTGTATTGAAAGTTTGCCTCATTTGGTTTGAGCCTGTAAAGTTGGATTCCCTTCTCAGATAATAGAATGAAATGTAACAGGGCAAAGCAATCAATAGGAATGTTCAAAGAGAATCCTTGGAGCTGTGATGAGGCTACATTTTGTACTTTTTGGTCAGCATGAAGAGAAGGTTATCAGAACTGGCACAAGATAAAGGGTTTTGAAGAATCCAACACAGTCAACCATATTATTCAACTGTCATCCACAGAGTAGTACAATTATTAAACTGGCGCAATAACATATTATTTAAATTAAATACTGTACAATAGGCTATAAGACCTAAGAGTTTTGGGGGTTCACATTCTCTGAATACCTTAGTATATCGATATCATTTTAAAATGATTATTATGACTACTGCATGAGTCGGTTGTCTGAAGACAAAACATTTGATGAGGCAAACGTCATGTTAATATCTTTAATATTTACATTTTTAAGAATTATCATTGTGCAACCTGCCTAAGCTATCCAGAAAATATTATGTTCAATGTTATTCTCCTCCCAATGTTGTAAGCAAAAATAAAAATCCATTTGGCAAGCCATTAAGAGACTGGCAGTGCTAGATACAAACACAAATGACATTTCAAGTGATTTGGTGTAAGAATATGGTCTGAGTTTTGACAAAAATACAATCAACATGACACATGTTCAGTACCTTATCATGTTCATATCGACCTTCTAGTTGGTGAATACTCTCATTAACTTAAAAAGTTCCCTCCAAATTCAGATCACACTGCAATACAAAACATTCTCACCTTGAAAATATCTCTTTCAGTTCTTCACTATGATACAGTATAATGCTAAAAGTGCAATAACATGTATGGGATTAACATCTGTTAGACACTTCCAAAGTTAATATGCACAGCAGCTTTCAAGGCAGACATACATTTTCTTAAGAAAATAGTTACTTCATTTTAGCTCCTAAAAATGCATCAGCGAGTAAGTCCTGCTGCGTGCTACTGAGGGAAGGTTAAATGTTCACTAACACTCATCTACTGTATAACAGTGTAACTGTCAGCACCAAACAAAGTCTTTCTTTCTTCAAGAATCCAGGTTGTATTGTCATCATGGAACAGCACCTTAGTGTCCAGAAAGCGCATTGGCTGAGGGAAAATCAACAAAACACATCAAGTTAGTTTAGGAAGACTGAGAAATTCTAGAAAACCAAGCAGAATGGAAGAATGGGGGGAAATTAAGAATACATTCTTAGCTGGGATTCAATCAAACAGTATTAGCAGGATTTTAGGCTAGTAAAATAGAAGTATATATATATATATATATATATATATATATATATATATATATATATATATATATATATATATATATATATATACACTTAAAAAAAAAATCAAATACCATGGTCTTACTGAATACCAAAGTACAGTACTGTACATGGGTAAAGGTTATTAACCTAAACGCATCCCAGCCACAATGAAGATGATGCAGCAGAACTCACCACAACATAAAGTGCATCATACAACACACCAGATCTTTTAAAGGGAATATTAGTCTCATAGGAAACCATGAGAAAACCACCTTTTTGGAAAGCAAGAAAGACAAAACCCAAAATACCCAACATATGGAATTAATGAATCATTGTATCTTACTACATGGTGAACTGGTAAACATTCTCTGCGCTCTGTCTTTCTGTACAGCATGTCACATAGTAGAAGAATTTTGAGTCATTTATTTCCCTCAAACTCAACTCACAACAAACTTGAAGCAACTGAATGAATTGCTACAGTGTACTGTTAAACCAAGCGGTGAAAACAACAGTCATACAACAACGTCATACTGTGTGTGAGACTGATTCAGTGAACACCGTTTGTTTCTTTTAGAACACATACAGGAGCTGTATCTTTAGGTATCCTTTGGAAACAAACATAGCTGTCGTTTACTCTACAACTATTTCATTTCCAAATATATATGTATGTAAGTGCAGATTGTAGGCTTGGCTGTGCATACTGAACCATTTCTAAACACATTGTCTGCATCC
Source organism: Oncorhynchus mykiss (assembly GCF_057628025.1). Lineage (NCBI taxonomy): Eukaryota > Metazoa > Chordata > Actinopteri > Salmoniformes > Salmonidae > Oncorhynchus > Oncorhynchus mykiss. Next base: position 24,389,280 of record NC_143047.1, on the reverse strand, counting down.
CAAATAGCATCCTATTCACTACATAGGTCCTATGGGTCATGGTCAAAAGTAGTGCACTATATAGGGAATAAAGTGTTATTTGGGCATTTCCAAATGTCCACACATCATAACCTCTGACCCCGACCCTTTCAGCTGAGCAGCATACATGGATGAAGAAGGAAACAGGACAGGGTTGGTGACAGACACCAACAAGGTGGAAGACACCAAATATACACAAAGACATGCACACAGTCCCACACATATTGCAGAGTGCCATGGATAAGGAAGGGGATCGGGTTAGTCGTCAAGGATAGCCAACATGATTGCATGATTGAGCCAGTACAGTAGAGAGCCTGAGAGTGCCACAGGCCAAAGTTAACTGGACACACTCACACAGTATCATGATCAGTCCCAATGTGTTTGCACATTAAAAATAGTGTCACTTTTATTTTTCTCCCTGTTCTACATGTTTTGGTGAATACTGTTAGCAGTCTACAGATGGTGAGATAATTGGTGTTGTGGAATACAGCTGTGAACACTTGTTCCACTGTCAAGGTGCTGAAGCAAAAGGTGTCTCATTTCTTTGTTAATTGCACACAATGCTCACGTAGCTAGTGGCATTTGATGCCCCCTTACCCTGCCCAACACACATTTTAGATAAAGTTACAATAACAATTTACAGACAATTAGCACATTAAGATTAGCTGGCTGCCTGCAGATGTGTAGGTATGCTGACGGTAATGAGACGGGTGATCTACTACCTTCCGAATTACAACAGTGCGGTGATCATGCAGACAGAGAGGTGTGAAGCAGCACCCATGTTAGGGAGAATTAGTGAAGCCTCAATCCCATTAGCATGCTGTTAGTCCTTACTTTGTTTGCTCTGATTAGACAAACGAGAAGTGAAATCCGTTGCTTAGAGGAGGAGGAGGGGGAGGTGCCTGAGAGACAGGAGGAAGAGGAGGAGGAGGAGGAGGTGGAGGGACAGTGGGGATGTTAGGGTGCAGTGGTACTACTGAGAAGTAGATACAGAAGAAGAAGAAGAAGAGGAAGACAGAGGAAGAGGAGAACAGGATATTAGTCACATTAGGAGCAGCACTGGCAAATCCAAAGGCAGTATTGTGTTCGAGACCACCTAAAGTGAGACCGATTCAAGACCAAGACTTGGGAGGGGGGCGACCAGAAAAATGTGATTCGAATTCAAGAACATGGTTGTAATTGTGTCAAATCGCAACCATAATTGTCCAGTATTTCTGTGTTGATATTTCAGAAGAACATATGGATGGTGTAGACATTCAGAATGGTGACAATATGCTGCTGAGGAAAACAGAGAGACACTCCACTAAGGATCCCTTACCCAAACAGGTCTATAATAGATACAAAGACAAAATATACAGTATTACATCTTCGCCAACAATACTACAACACAGGGACAAGACTGAGACACCCCACATGTGTGTTGGCGCCCCCCCCCCCCCCTTGGGTTGTGCCGTGGCGGAGATCTTTGTGGGCTATACTCGGCCTTGTCTCAGGATGGTAAGTTGGTGGTTGAAGATATCCCTGTAGTGGTGTGGGGGCTGTGCTTTGGCAAAGTGGGTGGGGTTATATCCTTCCTGTTTGGCCCTGTCCGGGGGGGTCATCGGATGGGGCCACAGTGTCTCCTGACCCCTCCTGTCTCAGCCTCCAGTATTTATGCTGTATTTATTCTGCAGTAGTTTATGTGTCGGGGGGCTAGGGTCAGTTTGTTATATCTGGAGCACTTCTCCTGTCCTATCCGGTGTCCTGTGTGAATTTAAGTATGCTCTCTCTAATTCTCTTTCTTTCTCTCTCTCTCTTGGAGGACCTGAGCCCCAGGACCATGCCTCAGGACTACCTGACATGATGACTCCTTGCTGTCCCCAGTCCACCTGGCTGTGCTGCTGCTCCAGTTTCAACTGTTCTGCCTGTGATTATTATTATTTGACCATGCTGGTCATTTATGAACATTTGAACATCTTGGCCATGTTCTGAAATACTCTCTACCCGGCACAGCCAGAAGAGGACTGGCCACCCCACATAGCCTGGTTCCTCACTAGATTTCTTCCTAGGTTTTGGCCTTTCTAGGGAGTTTTTCCTAGCCACCGTGCTTCTACACCTGCATTGCTTGCTGTTTGGGGTTTTAGGCTGGGTTTCTGTACAGCACTTTGAGATATCAGCTGATGTACGAAGGGCTATATAAATACATTTGATTTTGATTGATGTGGTCTCTAGACTGGTCTCAAATACTACAACACAGGGACAAGACTGAGACACCCAACATGTGGTCTACAGACTGGTCTCAAATACTACAACACAGTGACAAGACTGAGACACCCCACATGTGGTCTCTAGACTGGTCTCAAATACTACAACACAGTGACTAGACTGAGACACCCCACATGTGGTCTCCAGACTGGTCTCAAATACTACAACACAGGGACAGGGGCTGGCTGGGGCCACTCCCACCATGCCCAATAACACACAAGACACTAATCCAACTTGAACACTAAACATACCTTATAGTAAAACACCACACCATATAAGATGACACTTCAATCAATTATCATGTAGCTGCATGTCAATAAAATGCCCATGTTTATGAATTATACATTATCCTATTGAAATAAGTTTCTTTCAATGGGATTATGTAGAAGTTTCTTTCAATTCAGGGATTTGAAAAGTGCACCCACACACCTTCCTTTTATACCAAAGAGTTGAGAAAAAAAACGTTGATTTGGTCTGACAATTTGGTGTGATGTATTCTGACATTTCTCTATGCTGGAAAGATTGTTAGAATTGTTGACTCTGCTCTTCTGTGCATATTAAGGTCCATCATATCCTGACGCTTGAGTGTAAGTCTGTGTGACAGAGAGAGAGAAGAGAAAGAGAGAGAAGAGTGAGAGAAAGAAAGAGAACGAGAGAGGAGGAGAGAGAGAGAGACGCAGCTCATCTAAAGGGCTGCTACTGATGATGCTACTGGAAGAGTGAACCTGCCTGCTGCAAGGTAAAGATGAAAAGTGATCTGGGTGTCTTTTATGAGGGTTCAGAACCGTGTTCAAAGAGCCAGCTACGAGAGGATGCAGTTGAGAGCCTGAGCACAGTCTTACTGGGTCATTGATCAGCCTCACAAAATATCCTCATCAAGAGAATCCTCCCCGTCTGAAAGATTAGACACGGATCGCAATTATCTCTGTCTTTACTCATAAGGCCCACACTTATAAGAAATAATATTGAGTTATTAGGAGATGAACGGCCTGATAGCCCGGCTTTGCACCTTTCCCCTCCCCTCCTCCATCATCCACAGAGCACTCTTGAAAGCGAGCTACCCTCTGTTTATGCCGTCTTCAGCTATCCAAAGGATGTCAATGTGATGCAAGGTAGATTTTACTGATATTGTCAGACACATACTTGAAAGATAATCATTTCTGAAAGTGTTTGGCCCTGACATGACGAACATCCACACAAGAGTGTCAGTCTCTTAGAATCTGTGCATGAACCAAAAAGGGGAGGACTAGGTACTCAATCATAAGTATAGTTATTGGAAATGACACATGATTGGTAGAAGTTCTACCACCAAGTTCAGTTCCGTTCATGTTTGAAGAGTGAAGACTAAAACGTATTGTGGAAGTTTGTAGTGAGAAGATGACCAGTTATTCAGAACATTCATGCATGTCTATCAACACCTTCTACAAAATATAATTTGACGTTTGGAAATGTTGGAAACCTTTTATGTATACAAATTCAAAGAAGAGTCACTGAGAGCATCAAACAGTCCTTTTCTTTGATCCCATGCAGTCATGACTTTCTCCCAGCCTCTGATACATTAGTGTTGGTATTACTGCAGACTAGATGCAGAGTGTGTGTTGGTATTACTACAGACCTGGTGCAGAGTGTGTGTTGGTATTACTACAGACCTGGTGCAGAGTGTGTGTTGGTATTACTGCAGACTAGATGCAGAGTGTGTGTTGGTATTACGGCAGACTAGATGCAGAGTGTGTGTTGGTATTACGGCAGACCTGGTACAGAGTGTGTGTTGGTATTACGGCAGACTAGATGCAGAGTGTGTGTTGGTATTACGGCAGACTAGATGCAGAGTGTGTGTTGGTATTACTGCAGACTAGATGCAGAGTGTGTGTTGGTATTACTGCAGACTAGATGCAGAGTGTGTGTTGGTATTACTACAGACTAGATGCAGAGTGTGTGTTGGTATTACTACAGACTAGATGCAGTGTGTGTGTTGGTATTACTGCAGACTAGATGCAGAGTGTGTGTTGGTATTACGGCAGACCTGGTGCAGAGTGTGTGTTGGTATTACTGCAGACTAGATGCAGAGTGTGTGTTGGTATTACGGCAGACCTGGTGCAGAGTGTGTGTTGGTATTACGGCAGACTAGATGCAGAGTGTGTGTTGGTATTACTGCAGACCTGGTGCAGAGTGTGTGTTGGTATTTCTACAGACTAGATGCAGAGTGTGTGTTGGTATTACTGCAGACTAGATGCAGAGTGTGTGTTGGTATTACTGCAGACTAGATGCAGAGTGTGTGTTGGTATTACTACAGACTAGATGCAGAGTGTGTGTTGGTATTACTACAGACTAGATGCAGAGTGTGTGTTGGTATTACTACAGACTAGATGCAGAGTGTGTGTTGGTATTACGGCAGACTAGATGCAGAGTGTGTGTTGGTATTACTACAGACCTGGTGCAGAGTGTGTGTTGGTATTACTACAGACTAGATGCAGAGTGTGTGTTGGTATTACTACAGACTAGATGCAGAGTGTGTGTTGGTATTACTACAGACTAGATGCAGAGTGTGTGTTGGTATTACTGCAGACTAGATGCAGAGTGTGTGTTGGTATTACTGCAGACTAGATGCAGAGTGTGTGTTGGTATTACTTCAGACTAGATGCAGAGTGTGTGTTGGTATTACTGCAGACTAGATGCAGAGTGTGTGTTGGTATTACTGCAGACTAGATGCAGAGTGTGTGTTGGTATTACTGCAGACTAGATGCAGAGTGTGTGTTGGTATTACGGCAGACCTGGTGCAGAGTGTGTGTTGGTATTACGGCAGACTAGATGCAGAGTGTGTGTTGGTATTACGGCAGACTAGATGCAGAGTGTGTGTTGGTATTACTACAGACCTGGTGCAGAGTGTGTGTTGGTATTACTGCAGACTAGATGCAGAGTGTGTGTTGATATTACTGCAGACTAGATGCAGAGTGTGTGTTGATATTACGGCAGACCTGGTGCAGAGTGTGTGTTGATATTACGGCAGACCTGGTGCAGAGTGTGTGTTGGTATTACGGCAGACTAGATGCAGAGTGTGTGTTGGTATTACGGCAGACTAGATGCAGAGTGTGTGTTGGTATTACTACAGACCTGGTGCAGTGTGTGTGTTGGTATTACTGCAGACTAGATGCAGAGTGTGTGTTGGTATTACGGCAGACCTGGTGCAGAGTGTGTGTTGGCATTACTGCAGACTAGATGCAGAGTGTGTGTTGATATTACTGCAGACTAGATGCAGAGTGTGTGTTGGTATTACTACAGACCTGGTGCAGAGTGTGTGTTGGTATTACTGCAGACTAGATGCCGAGTGTGTGTTGGTATTACTACAGACCCGGTGCAGAGTGTGTGTTGGTATTACTGCAGACTAGATGCAGAGTGTGTGTTGGTATTACTATAGACCTGGTGCAGAGTGTGTGTTGGTATTACTGCAGACCTGGTGCAGAGTGTGTGTTGGTATTACTACAGACCTGGTGCAGAGTGTGTGTTGGTATTACTGCAGACTAGGTGCAGAGTGTGTGTTGGTATTACTACAGACCTGGTGCAGAGTGTGTGTTGGTATTACTGCAGACTAAGTGCAGAGTGTGTGTTGGTATTACTACAGACCTGGTGCAGAGTGTGTGTTGGTATTTCTACAGACTAGATGCAGAGTGTGTGTTGGTATTACTGCAGACTAGATGCAGAGTGTGTGTTGGTATTACTGCAGACTAGATGCAGAGTGTGTGTTGGTATTACTACAGACTAGATGCAGAGTGTGTGTTGGTATTACGGCAGACTAGATGCAGAGTGTGTGTTGGTATTACTACAGACCTGGTGCAGAGTGTGTGTTGGTATTTCTACAGACTAGATGCAGAGTGTGTGTTGATATTACTGCAGACTAGATGCAGAGTGTGTGTTGGTATTACTACAGACCTGGTGCAGAGTGTGTGTTGGTATTACTGCAGACTAGATGCCGAGTGTGTGTTGGTATTACTACAGACCCGGTGCAGAGTGTGTGTTGGTATTACTGCAGACTAGATGCAGAGTGTGTGTTGGTATTACTATAGACCTGGTGCAGAGTGTGTGTTGGTATTACTGCAGACCTGGTGCAGAGTGTGTGTTGGTATTACTACAGACCTGGTGCAGAGTGTGTGTTGGTATTACTGCAGACTAGGTGCAGAGTGTGTGTTGGTATTACTACAGACCTGGTGCAGAGTGTGTGTTGGTATTACTGCAGACTAGGTGCAGAGTGTGTGTTGGTATTACTACAGACCTGGTGCAGAGTGTGTGTTGGTATTTCTACAGACTAGATGCAGAGTGTGTGTTGGTATTACTGCAGACTAGATGCAGAGTGTGTGTTGGTATTACTGCAGACTAGATGCAGAGTGTGTGTTGGTATTACTACAGACCTGGTGCAGAGTGTGTGTTGGTATTTCTACAGACTAGATGCAGAGTGTGTGTTGGTATTTCTACAGACTAGATGCAGAGTGTGTGTTGGTATTACTGCAGACTAGATGCAGAGTGTGTGTTGGTATTACTACAGACTAGATGCAGAGTGTGTGTTGGTATTACTGCAGACCTGGTGCAGAGTGTGTGTTGGTATTACTACAGACCTGGTGCAGAGTGTGTGTTGGTATTACTACAGACCTGGTGCAGAGTGTGTGTTGGTATTACTACAGACCTGGTGCAGAGTGTGTGTTGGTATTACTGCAGACCTGGTGCAGAGTGTGTGTTGGTATTACTGCAGAGTGTGTGTCCGGTTGTGTGTGTTGGCATTACTGCAGAGAGTGTGTCCGGTTGTGTGTGTTGGTATTACTGCAGACAGTGTGTCCGGTTGTGTGTGTTGGCATTACTGCAGACAGTGTGTCCGGTTGTGTGTGTTGGTATTACTGCAGACAGTGTGTCCGGTTGTGTGTGTTGGTATTACTGCAGAGAGTGTGTCCAGTTGTGTGTGTTGGTATTACCTGCGACCTGCTTGCTCTTGAGGGAGGCCTCTGAGGCCAGGGCGTAAGACATGGTGATGATCCTCTCCTGCTTCAATAGGGCTGAGTCCAGACCCACCACCTCTGGCTGGTCCACCGCCACAGAGGGCCCCGCCAGGATCTGAACACTAATCACACGGACACACACACACCATTACACAATGAATTGAATGGCCTGATCTTCCATATTGGCCCGGTGAGTAGTGGTGGTGCTGTAATATACCTGGACTTGGCCAGAATGTTCTTGATGCGCTCCATGTTGCGATGGCGAGCCTCCACCTCCTGAGGGCTGAGAGGTTCCTCAGGCTCTGTGTCTATGTAGCGCTCAGGGATTAACACCTTCTGAGGTTTGGCCAGCTACACACAGAGAAACACACACAGTAGAGGTTTCCTACTAACAGCCATTCAACTCTAGTACCATTACTGTAGGGATTAGGGAATATAACCATTGAAGCTGAAAACAAGTCTATTCAATTGTTTAAACAACATTGTGAAAGTACTAAGTCCTTAATGAAATGTTAAAGTGACCAGCTCTGACTTGGTGAGGTTTGATGGTGGAGGTGGTGAGGGTCAGGCTGTACCTCTCGGCTGAGGTCCAGGTCATAGTCCAGCGTCTCCAGGTCCACCTCCTGGGTAAGTGTGGACGTGGCTGTAGAGCGGAGGGTCAGCCACTCATCTGACTGGGACCGAGGTCTATCACTGTGCTCTGCTGGACACTCCTCACCCTGGACGACGCCCCGCGCCTCCTCCCCCTGCACCGCCCGCTCCAGCAACTGCAGGTCAAACTGCTGCTCTCGCCTCCACTGGAGGAGGAGGGGTAGACAGACATGACAGTTACACACAAACACTACTGCTTCACAGACACAACAGCTACACACCAACACAACCATACTGCTGCTTCACAGACAACAGTGACACACCAACGCAACCATACTGCTGCTTCACAGACAACAGTTACACACCAACGCAACCATACTGCGGCTTCACAGACACAACAGTTACAGAGCAACACAACCATACTGCTGCTTCACAGACACAACAGCTACACACCAACACAACCATACTGCTGCTTCACAGACACAACAGTTACACACCAACACAACCATACTGCTGCTTCACAGACAACAGTTACACACCAACGCAACCATACTGCTGCTTCACAGACAACAGTTACACACCAACGCAACCATACTGCGGCTTCACAGACACAACAGTTACACACCAACACAACCATACTGCTGCTTCACAGACAACAGTTACACACCAACGCAACCATACTGCGGCTTCACAGACACAACAGTTACACACCAACACAACCATACTGCGGCTTCACAGACACAACAGTTACACACCAACACAACCATACTGCTGCTTCACAGACAACAGTTACACACCAACACAACCATACTGCTGCTTCACAGACACAACAGTTACACACCAACACAACCATACTTCTGCTTCACAGACACAACAGTTACACACCAACACAACCATACTTCTGCTTCACAGACACAACAGTTACACACCAACACAACTATACTGCGGCTTCACAGACACAGCAGTGATACACCAAAACAACTACATTATTAGTCCCCTTTCCAACTGTTGACTCAGGATTTGTTGCTACAATTTCATGGCAACATCCAGTGTGAGACTCTACAGACATTGATGTGTTCTCCTCTGTAGCTATACTGTATATTGTGCATTTTCCCTTAAAAAAAAAAAAGAAGATATTTCTGTGTGTTTTCCATTCAAACAATGGCATACAATATGACAAATGCAACACTATTCTCCACAGGCAAAACCACCAGCGTGTACAGGACTGTTGATAGGGGTGCAGTACGAGTGCTAAGCTCTCAGACCACAGCATGCATCACTCTACTTGTGCAGTCAGTGATTAGGGAGAAGATGAGGAGGAGAGAGGGATCCATCTAGCTACATCCATTTACATGTACATATTGGTCCCAGGCATCATTGTGCTTACTAGGCGAAAATAAAAATGCCCAGTGCAGAAAATACCACAAATACATATTTAATAGACATGCAATGAAGAAAAAACACATGGCAAGCATGCATTATTATGAAAATGTGTGTTTATTTCTTATTTGCAAACCTCTACATTAAATATGTGGAGAAGAGGGAGGGAGCTTAGTGATCCTCCATTTGCAGATTAACAGAGAAATAATATGCTGACTTGAGTTCTGATACGACTGTAAATGATTGGCACAATGGATACATGTACTTTACATTAGGCATTGCTGTATGTAGAGTCTGTTAACAAGGAGAGATACGTGGTGGTAAGATCCACAAGTCGCCACAATCAGAACTGCATTCACACTGCTCAAGTCACGCCGTAGAAGCTTTTACTCATATGCAAAGACTAATCGACTAAAAAGCACAGATTTAGACGGATGTTGCGTCGTATCAAACTCCAGGCAATTTAAATGTAAATGCTAATGAGTCAATAGATGATCATTAGAAAATGTTTAATCCAGCAGTCTATATCCACACTTGTAATGATTAGAGAGCTCTTTAAAATGGCAGTGAAAATAAATGTCGTTTTTTTTTAAATCTGCAGGATTGTGTATGTTTTCCCTGAGCAGCACAATGAGACCTGGTTAGAGAATGACAGACCGTTCTAGAAGAAGGGTATGTGGTTAGTATCTTAGCAGTGGGCTGCACTAGTGGAGTGATAGGAACACAGACTGAAACACTGTCATGGAGCCTGAGAGTAGGTCAAACTGCAGTTTAGTCAGGGTGGGACAGATTGAGAGAGTTATTAGCTGCGGTGTGTATCTCCAGTATTGAGGTAACATTAGAGAATAGCTGAGATAACACTTGTTGTTTGGCCAGGGGTGGGTGTAGGGAGGAGAGAGGTAATGGCTATGGGCCGTTAATGCAGCAGTAGGGACATGATTCAGTGTAGCACAATCAATCACCTACAATCAACCCCCACAAAGCTGATTTACTGGAACTGCATTAATGCATCAGTGTTTAGTACTAATAATTCACATAAAGATTTTCACAAGCTAACCAACAAAAAGCACTTTGACACAGTTAAAGATGGCCGACATATAAGAATGCTGTTTCCATCTCCCAGGGCCTTTAATAGAGTTGAGGAAGTGAGGTTATCATAGAGTCTACTTCATTACAGACAGACTGTAGTCTAATGAAAAGATTGAGAGATATTCTCATAATGCAATCATTTTCTTGCGATGGAGTCAAGGACATTTGAAATCAGGGGCCCCGTCTATTCTGTCCTTTCTGTTATTGCATATTCATAGTCCTTCACTTCCTAGGTGAGAACACCAGGAGTTCCACCTGCATGTCACACCACAGCATCTCTCACACAATCACAGCAGTCAATTCTCACACCCACTTACCTGCTGCACCAGCTAGTTCAGGCCAACTCACACACTCAAACTCACATCAACGGCACTATGAAAACCCTACGCAACTGAAATGTATTAGTGGTCGCATGCATTGTTACTTCTGCATGCATTGTAGCTGTAGCTCTAATGGTCATGCTTTAGGCGTGTGAGGCGTAGCGCTAACGTACTGAGCCCAGGTCTGCGGAAAGGGGGCGTTGCTGTGATGATGAGGAGGAGGAGGCTCGTGATGAAGAGGCCTGGTATTCTCCTTGACTCAGGGTCCTCTTGCGCTGGCGGACCAGAGCTTTCTGGTGCCTCTTCATCCTCTGCAGCTGCTCCTCAGCACTCATCCTCCCCCTGCTCTGCAGCACATCCCCAGAGTACAGACGCTCCAAGGCACTCTTTGGTCTCTCCTGAGAGGAGGGAGGGAGGGCATAAATTAACACAGCTCACGACACCAGCAAGAGAGAGCGGGAGGGAGGGAGCAGGGGAGAGGATTGCAAAGGAAGAGAAGGAGAGGGAGAGCAGATTAAACGAAAGACGAGGAATGGGTTAGAGGAGGCTGAAGAGAGAGAGAGTTTAGGTGCCACCATCATTTTACATTAGATCAAGATGCAAAAAAGTCTGGGAGTTTTTAACAACGAGAGCTTTAGAATGTTGAAGAAATCCCATTAAAGTGGATGATTTTGTGGGGGGTGAGCACAAAAAGCTTAATAGTTTAAAAGTATAAATTTTATCAAAAAGCTGTATACAAGAACACTATTCCAGACCGGTAAGCATGTTTTAAATTTTGAATGGGGTTTCTAGCTAAATCTCGGCCTGCACTCCCTGACACTGAGTTCTCGGTCCATGATGCAACATTAAAGAGGTTCTCCTGTACTTGTATACACTTTTTAGCCAGTAAATCTGAAAGCTGCGCTCACAAGTCAAAAGTGGTCCCTGAAAATTAAGTACCACGGCACATACACTATATATACAAAAGTATGTGGACATCTCTTCAAATTAGTGGATTCTGTTATTTCAGCCACACCCGTTGCTGACAGGTGTATAAAATCGAGCACACAGCCATGCAATCTCCATAGACATTGGCAGTAGAATGGCCTTACTGAAGAGCTCAGTGACTTTCAACATGAGACCGTCATAGGACGCCACCTTTCCAACAAGTCAGTTCGTCAAAGTTCTGACCTGCTAGAGCTGCCCCGGTCAACTGTAAGTGATCTTATTGTGAAATGTAAACATCTAGGAGCAACAGCGTCTCAGCCGTAAAGTGGTAGGCCACACAAGCTCACAGAACGGGACCGCCGAGTGCCGTCCTCGGTTCCAACACTCACTTTTGAGTTCCAAACTGCCTCTGGAAGCAACATCAGCACAAGAACTGTTTGTCGGGAGCTTCATGAAATCAGTTTCCATGGATGAGCAGCTGCACATAAGCCTAAGATCACCATGTGTAATACCAAGCGTCGGCTGGAGTGGTGTAAAGCTCGCCGCCATTGGACTCTGGAGCAGTGTAAAAATCCGTTTTCTGAAGTGATGAATCACGCTTCACCATTTGGCAGTCCGACGGACGAATCTGGGTTGCCAGGAGAACGCTACCTGCCCGAATGCATAGTGCCAACTGTAACGTTTGGTGGAGGATAAATAATGGTCTGGGGCTGTTTTTCATGGTTCTGGTTAGGCCCCTTAGTTCCAGTTTAGGGAAATCTTAACGTGACAGCATACAATGACATTCTAGACGATTCTGTGCTTCCAACTTTGAGGAAACCGTTTGGGGAAAGCCCTTTCCTGCAAAGTTGGTTTGACTTTGGATAGCCCATCTCCCGTCTATGTAGGTACCGTCAATAAACTACAACGTAAATTAGACAATATTTTTATGTTAGATTTTAATAGTTGTATATGAATTTCTACAATTTATAGTGTTTTGAGATTTTTAAATCATTGAGCTATTGGAATTTTTACATACTGTCCCATAGCAATCTGCAAAGTCAATCCACATTTACCAAGGGCATTACGATCGGGTCGTGTGCAGCTGCACTCGGAACTGATTATTACTTGTGTGCTGCTGCACTGGCTGCTGCACACAACCAACCTTCATTTACGTTGTGACATACTCCGGTGCAAAACTCTGTTTTGGGCAAGACTCACTTTATGACCAAAAGTATTCTATTTACACTTTGTAATACATTTTTACAGTAGAATAAATGCTTCTGTCTCACATTTAGGCCACATAGGCTTTTTTCTAAATGAAAAGTTGTTTTTTTAGGGGCAGTTACTCTTTAATGTGACTTGCTCAGAAGTCACACTTTAAATAATGAACTTATTTTAGATTCTCTTTGGAACACAATGTTTCATGCACCATTCAAATGTACAGGCCGAGATTAAGCTAGAAACCCCATTCAAATGTACAGGCCGAGATTAAGCTAGAAACCCCATTCAAATGTACAGGCCGAGATTAAGCTAGAAACCCCATTCAAATGTACAGGCCGAGATTAAGCTAGAAACCCCATTCAAATGTACAGGCCGAGATTAAGCTAGAAACCCCATTCAAATGTACAGGCCGAGATTAAGCTAGAAACCCCATTCAAATGTACAGGCCGAGATTAAGCTAGAAACCCCATTCAAATGTACAGGCCGAGATTAAGCTAGAAACCCCATTCAAATGTACAGGCCGAGATTAAGCTAGAAACCCCATTCAAATGTACAGGCCGAGATTAAGCTAGAAACCCCATTCAAATGTACAGGCCGAGATTAAGCTAGAAACCCCATTCAAATGTACAGGCCGAGATTAAGCTAGAAACCCCATTCAAAATGTAAAACATGCATACCGGTCTGGAATAGTATTCTTGTAAAATGTATCCCTTTTAAACTATTAAGCGTTTTGTCCTTCCCCCCCAAAAAGTCATCCACTTTAATGGGATTTCTTCAACATTCTAAAGCTCTCATTGTTAAAAACTACCAGACTTCCAACATTCTATTCATTGTAAACAATGTAACTTTCCAAACAATTTAGACAAAAACTTAGAGAAGGGAATCTTAGTCTGTATCTCTGCTATTTAAATCTGAAACCAGAACAGAAATATATTCGACCAATCAAACGATACAGCTGCTTTAGTAAAACCGCATCAACTGCTTTTTCTCTCAATGTTTTGAAACAACTGCTGTTTTGAACACTTTCCCAACCACTTGGACAACAATTTAGAGCGTACGAAATCTTAGTCTACTTCTCTGCTATTCAAATCGGAAATCAGAACAGGAATAGCTTATACCAATCAAGAGCTAAGGCTGTTTTAGTAACCACATCACCTACCTTAATTAAGCTAACTTCACACTGTTGAATTAACTGTCGTGGAGCTTTCAGAAATGTCAAATTACAGAAGTAGGGGAACACATTCTATGAATGAGAATCACGATTTAGTGTGACTTACTTCTGCAAGAACACTAAATATTTAACCTACTTCTGACAGTTATTTGTGTTCGTTGCTTCAGCAACACCATACTACTACTACAACAACAAGTCAATAATTATACTGTTACTATACCAGTTATTATCCCACTTCTGTAATACAGTATCTACTTATACTACTACACTAGCCTACATTTCTCAACAATAGCAATTTAATCTTCTAAACTTGTTTGATTATAATAACAATACTGTTGGCCAGCTGAAATAATTCAAAAGTTTTCTTCATGGAAAATGACCAAGTTTTTTCCATGTACTCAATGTTTTGTACTAGATGCTGCATCTAATCAAGTCAGCTTGTGTCAGCTCCACAAAAGTAAAAGCCATGACAGGATTTACGAACAATATTTGTGCTGCCTCTCCACCTTGTCTCTTGACTCTTAGTCAGTCAGAAATAGTTGGAGTCTTACCTTCAGGCCTGAGGCGGCTGAGGCTCCTCTTCTGAGGGTAACATATGAGGAGATGTTTGTGGACTGATTTAGCCTGGATGAGGAGCCAGCCGGCCCTGAGAGAAAGACAGCAAATATGAAAACACGACTCCCAAGTGAGCACAAAAGCCAAAGCATGTTCAGTGGGTACATTACAATGCACATATTTGCTGCTGGTGTGAACACTATAAAAAAAACAAGCTGTTTAGCCTTCCAAGCTGTTTGCTTAGTCTGAAGAGGAAGACATTCTTCAAAGAAACAAATTTGTCATTCCACTTTACATCAAGGCGTATTACATGTGTTGGACCTAGAGCTACTTACCTCTGCTTGGCAGGGTCTGGTAGCCACCATCATGCCCCAAGGCCCCCATCCTCATGTGACCAGACCCTCCCACTCCCAGAAGCTCAGGTTCACTCAGGAAGGTGTGCAGCTCCACCTGACACCCACAGAGACAGAGATCAGTACCACACAGACACACGGCTCCATAGCTCTCTCCAAACACACACCTTGTTGTCTCCATTGGTGTATTGGCCGACCTCCCTGTCCCGCTTGCGTTCGTCAGACTGTCGTTTGAGGCCTCGTACAGACGTGTGTCTGATGACGCTGGTTTCCCTGGGCAGCGGAGGCACGGCGGGGGCGTGGTCCTCAGGACTGTATAGCTGAGGTAGTGGTGGTCGGGGAGGGGTGCCCTCATCTGCCTGCAGAGAGAACAACCAACCAGCATATCCTTTACCATCATATTCAACCACATTTACTATCCGATAGGATAACATTCAACACTATTTCCTCCGAGTGGGAGAATCTCACCCATTTTGGCACAGACATGGCGAGGGCTGTGGTGGTGTGCTGGGTGGAGGTGGGGGTTGTGGGGCTGAGGTGGGGGCTGTGCTGCTGGGCCAGTCTCATCTCTCCGAGGGAGGGACTGGCAGACAGAGAAGGCACTGACGACGGCGACACGGAAGGCACAAGTTTTCTCTCTGGAGGCACAAAAATCCACACCCGTAAAACACCCCCCAACACACACAACATACACATTCAAATTACACAAGAGAACAACACTCCAACCACAAAAGCCAAATACACATACAGACCATAATCAACTCATCCATTTTGTCTCTTGTAACTATATAAGCACATGACAAGTAGTGTCCATTTCTCTCTCTAGCTCGTCCTGAGCTCCAGTGTGTGTTAGTAGAGGCAAGCGGAGGCAGAGCCACAGCACTCCTCTCACCTGGGTTGGTCACAGAGGAGATGGTGACTTGGTAGTTGGCTTTGCTGGAGCTGAGGCCTGCTATTACGTCTTCAATCCTCCACAACTCCCTCTTGATCTGGGACTTCTCCTTCTGCTCATAGACAAACACACACACAACCATGAACACAAACACTACAGACGTTTGTTCCCATCCCTCTGGGAATCTGTACGAGAGTATGTGCTTGCAGTGGTGTGGTTGTGGTGCGATCCTGACCTGAGAGAGACCACTGCGGTTCATCTGGCCCTCCAGAGCTGTCCTCAACCAGTCTACATCTCTCTCCAGGCTGCTGTACTCGTTCCACACATTCTCCATCTCCTACATGGAGCAAGAGAGACATAGAGAAAGACAGAGTAAGAGAGAGGGAGCGAGATAAAGAGAGTAAGAGAGAGGGAGCGAGATAAAGAGAGTAAGAGAGAGGGAGCGAGATAAAGAGAGTAAGAGAGAGGGAGCGAGATAAAGAGAGTAAGAGAGAGGGAGCGAGATAAAAAGTGTAAGAGAGAGGGAGCGAGATAAAGAGAGTAAGAGAGAGGGAGCGAGATAGAGCGTAAGAGAGTGAGAAAGACAGAGAGGGAGGTTGTGTGGTCAGTCAATGGGGCTGACTGTGGTCAGTCAAACCAGTGAGCCAGGCTGTGTTAGGTCAGACAGAGCAGGCCTTACCGTGAACACCTGAGAGATCTCAGCTCTTATGTGCACCACGTCCTCCTGCAGTAGTCTTTGCTGGTAGGATATCTTCTCCTGGTGGGCCGGCTGGTCCCGGTACTGCTCCATCTGCTGGTGGGACACGTCCAGCACGGACTCCAACTTGTCCTGTAGGACAGGACACCACGAGGGCGTGGGGTATTCACCACGAAAGCATACGGGGGAGCTAATACACACGTACACATACCCAGGCACACACACACACAAACAAACACAGAAAACCCAATACCTTGTCTTCCTTGAGCGTGCGTATCGTTGTTTCCAGCTCCTGAAGGATCTTGTCTTGTTCACACAGTCGGCTTAACTTCACCTGCACAGGGAACAGCAGCAGGCAGCACAGAGAACAGAGATTGATAAGGTCTATTAAGAAGACTAGGTCTATGGCTAGAACAGGGACCCTCTGCCCAGGAGCTTCTGGTAAACACTATTCAAACCACAGTGCCCAGCAGAATGAATTGATAGTCTACTGTAGTCTGCTCTGTCTGTAAATATGTCAATAAGACCCATCTCTTTGAAATGCCCTGAGGACCTCTTCATCTTCTCTGTGTGAAAATAAAGAAATAAAGCTTTATACTGTCTGCTTGTGGGGAATGGTAATGCCCATTATAAGTAATCATAATCAAAAATCCATATTTTGAAATTCACTTTTCGAGAGAACAGTGCTTATTGAGACCGGCATATTTGTTTCCCCGCAGAAATGGGTTATATGTTTCTGAAAACAAAATAAGACTGCCTAGTTTACAATCTTTCTCACACACTGAGTGTTTATTCTTGAGTTCTATTTATCATTCTGTTCAATTAATAATTAAGCTGTTTTTTATTTCACAGACGTATATTGTTGTTTTAATTGCATGAAATATTCATTGTTCAAACAAATTCACCAATTCTTATAAATTGTTAAACTGGAACAATGCTAATGATGAAAAGCCAAGACATCCAGCTTATTTACCTCCATTCTGAGCAAACAAAGAATTAAAAAGGGCGGATGACAGAAATCAAACTGAAAAATGTAAGAGCTTTATGTCTAAAATCCCATTAATTGTATTTTTCCTTTTAAATTGAGAGCTGGAAATAAAGTCCCTCGTCCATACTCTCAGGCTTTAACAGTGAAGCTGTCTGTCCCCACAGTGCTGCATCTTCGCTCTGCTCCTTTCCCTCCCTACACACCCTCTGTTTACCACAACTACACAATACCAACTTCTCAAATCATCAGTTCACTGTCTCTGTAGTGGGTTGTAAGATGTGAAAAACGATAGATGTTGAAGAAAAGGAGAGAGATGGATAAACTGGGTGTTTATCAGACAAGTTTTGGTTAGGGGGGGGTGGGGGCCGGTATACTTACATCAACATCGCTCTCTGCTATCTTAACAGGTCTCGATGGTCTGTCTTTTAGAGTTTCACGCCCTGTAACCTGCAATGCCCCAAAGGCACAAATACAACCTTACTTTTCCCAGTAATAGTTGCAAAAAAAGTTCAACTACCCTAAATATTAAAACCATCTTCAATAGATAACACTCAACAACATTACAGCAATTATCAAGCAACAGCATGCGACCTTGCTAAGGTCATTGGGATGGCAGAAACCACAATGTAGAACAGGTATGCAAAAATTATTCAACAAAGAAGACGTGGGTAGTAGTGTGCACAAGACAATGCAATACGACTGCTTTAAAAGCTGTGCAAATATTCTTATGGTCAAAAACAGCATCTGTGCATTTAAGAGAGAGGCCACAACGGAGAACCACAAAGCTGCTCTTTCCTGGCAGTGTGTCCGTGGGTTTAGTTAACGACCGTGTCCTCTTTATGAACCAAGAGAAAGGGAGGAACTAGCAGGAAATATGGCACCTCCTTCAGATCCTCTCTGTTACAGTGATAAATCAGACTTGGCCAAAGACATATCTCAGAGACGTCAGTGAACTGGCCCAGTGAGAATTGATATAAATAGAAGTAATAGTTCAGTGTCTTTCGCTAAGTGTCTTCAGTGTCTTTCGCTAAGTGTCTTCAGTGTCTTTCGCTAAGAGATTTGAATTGACTTAATACCCAAACAGAGCTAATGATTTCTGCTGATCCATTTCAAAGAGCATAGAGATGTAGGTGTGTTTACAATTATAACCAAAGCGCACACGTTATGTATCTGACCTTATAGCTCTGATTCTGTTAAATGATAATCAGTTTTGACGTTTCTCAAAGAGCACCCTTGGGTCGTCTCTATTGTGGTTACAAGACAAACCAAGGAAAAGAAAGGCTTTGAAACAAAGTGCAATCCAGGGTTCAACAGCATGCAATGGGACTCCCTCTCACAGAGAGCAGAGACAGAGTCCACATCAGTCAGTCAGCACACACTGACACAGCATCACCATGATGGACTACAGCACCCAGCAGGCCAAGCTATGCACTACAGTCACAGGTGGGTCTCTCTTCTAACATGGCCATTCATCACAGCAAACACAGGCAGGTGAGGAGTGCATTATACACATTCTATTAGGAGAAGCAGTGGAATCTCTTTGTATGCACACCATCCTTACATTCCAACTGGACCCAAAACCTGGAGGGGTGTTTTCTAACACATTGTGTACCATAACGATCAACGGGTCAATACTTTTGATCTGTTTTAAAACAGGAAATAGAGAGGTGTTACATCAGAATGTACACATCGATAATAGAACTCCCCACTCCAAGAAACAGAAGGTTAATTAAGGTTTGTGGTGTTATACAAACAAATCACTTCAGGAAGATCAGATGCTTTGTACTGTTGTTAATGGAAGATAATTGCTGATAGCAGAATGTAGAATCATTACAACACACAAGGTCATTCTGATGAAGCTGGCATTGGACTTACACTACCAGTAAAAGGTTTTAGAACACCTACACATTCAAGGGTTTTTCTTTATTTTTTACTATTTTCCACATTGTAGAATAATAGTGAAGACATCAAACTAAACTAATAACACATATGGAATCATGTGGTAAACAAAAGTGTTAAATATAAAATATATTTTGATATGTTTGAGATTCTTCAAATAGCCACCCTTTGCCTTGACAGCTTTGCACACTCTTGGCATTCTCTCAACTAGCTTCACCTGGAATGCTTTTCCAACAGTCTTGAAGGAGTTCCCACTGAGCACTTGTTGGCTGCTTTTCCTTTACTCTGCTGTCTGACTCATCCCAAACGTCTCAATTTGGTTGAGGTTGGGTGATTGTGGAG
The DNA here is from genome assembly GCF_057628025.1 of Oncorhynchus mykiss. Lineage (NCBI taxonomy): Eukaryota > Metazoa > Chordata > Actinopteri > Salmoniformes > Salmonidae > Oncorhynchus > Oncorhynchus mykiss. The sequence goes on along the minus strand of NC_143047.1, from coordinate 24,369,629 downwards.
GCCAGGTCATCTGATGCAGTACTCCATCACTCTCCTTATTAGTAAAATAGCCCTTACACAGCCTGGAGGTGTGTTGTGTCATTGTCCTGTTGAAAAAACAAATGATAGTTCCACTAAGCCCAGATGGGATGGTATATCGCTGCAGAATGCTGTGGTAGCCATGCTGGTTAAATGAGCCTTGAACTCTAAATAAATAACAGTGTCACCAGCAAAGCACCCCCACACCATCACACCTCCTCCATGCTCACAAAGACACAGCGGTTGGAACCAAGAATCTAGACTTTGGACTCAAAGGACACTGTCTGGACAGATTTCCACCGGTCTAATGTCCATGCTCGTGTTTCTAGGCCCAAGCAAGTCTCTTCTTCTTATTGGTGTCTTTTAGTAGTGGTTTCTTTGCAACAATTTGACCATGAAGGCCTGATTCACACAGCCTCCTCTGAACAGTTGATGTTGAGATGTGTCTGTTACTTGAACTCGGTGAAGCATTTATTTGGGATGGAATTTCTGAGGCTGGTAACTCTAATGAACTTATCCTCTGCAGCAGAAGTAACTCTGTGTCTTCCATTCTTGTGGCGGTCCTCATGAGAGCCAGTTTCATCATAGTGCTTGATGGTTTTTGCGACTGCACTTGAAGAAACTATCAAAGTTCTTGAAATTCTCCGTATTGACTAATCTTCAGGTCTTGAAGTAATGATGGACTGTCGTTTCTCTTTGCTTATTTGAGCTGTTCTTGCCATAATATGGACTTGGTATTTCACTAAATAGGGCTATCTTCTGTTTGTCCCCCCCTACCTTGTTACAACACAACTGATTGGCTACAACGCATAAATAAATTCCACAAATGGACTTTTAAGAAGGCACACCTGTTAATTGAAATGCATTCCAGGTGACTACCTCATTAAGTTGGTTGAGCGAATGCCAAGAGTGTGCAAGGCTGTCATCAAGGCAAATGATGGCTATTGGAAGAATCTCAAATATAAAATACATTTTGATTTGTTTAACACTTTTTTGGTTACTACATGATTCCATATGTGTTATTTCATAGTTCTGATGTCTTCACCATTATTCTACAGTGTAGAAAATAGTCAAAATAGAGAAAAACCCTTGAAGGAGGTGTTCTAAAACTTTGGACCGGTAGTGTATATGAAGCCGCACAGCAGCAAGATATTTTCCGGGTTCGAGAGCATCAAATCCGTGATGTATCATGGGTAAATTGTGACTGACTGACTGATCTACAAATAATATTGTGTAGTTATTTACTGTAGGATGCAAGGTGATTTGTAGATCAGTCAGTCTCGACTCGCCGTTAAAGTCGGCTGTAATGTCGAACGTGCCCATTGTAGGTCTCTTTTAACAGCACTGCCTGATGGGAAGTGAAATATATATGATGCAAAACATAGTTTTTGACATGTAGTACTGTGCTGCTTGAAACTTCAGTTCCCATCAGTGGAGGTATGATATTTTGGCCCCATGTTTTCAGGTGAATATGTACTATTCCCAATGTACTTTTATCCAATTGCAAGGATAGCTAGCTTTGACACAACATAGAAAATGTTATAATTTATACTATAGCCAAATAATCATATAATTTTATGTCTAAGGTCATATTGCACTCAAGTTGTTTTCTTTGCTGAATTGATAGTAAAGACACACAGATGAATGCAGCATAGCATTATTCTCAGTATACAGAGCATTAGTAACAAAAACAACAGTGGTTAAAACACACAGAAGACAGTTAAAATTCCAACATCAACCTAAACCACACAGCCCTGAGGAACGAGGTCAGAAATAAGAGGAGAGAGCAGCAGAAGGAGGTGTGTGAATGAGGAAGAGGCTGACACTGTAGACAGTGGAAGGAAGAGCAGGATGCAGGCTACAGAGGAGAGAGGAGGAAGAGAGATAAATCATCATTTACATGATCTTTTCTCTTGGGGCCCACCTTCAGATCTAGATAATCCAGGTCCTTCTTCAGTTGCATGTAAGTATCATCTGCCTGACAGACAACGAGGAGTGGAGAGACAGATCACAAGACAGAAAGCTGCAAAGGATGCTAGGAGGCTATAGTATAGGAAGACTAGTCAGATGCTGTTACAGTACAACTCTATATCTCTACTTCATTCTCATTGGAGAGATCATATCACCACAGTCAAATGAATATTAGTGAGGCAAAATAGAACAGAAAAATATTATGAGAATTTACACCAAACTAGATTGTAGTGTAGGGCTGCTATCTAAATAGTTTAGGGATGCTTACACAAATAGCTTAAGCATTTCATAGGGCAGTATACTGTTTATAATTCAGTTCGCCACCAAATCTCTGGCATGGGTGAATTATGTCTACATGAGGATGAAGAGAACATAAGTGTTGATGGAGAGAGACTGAGCAGGGTTGTCATTGAGCACCTTTACAGTGTCACTGTGGTTGTGCAGGTCTGAGAACAGAGCAGTGCACTGTGTTTGGAGAGACTGAGCAGGGTTGTCATTGAGCACCTTTACAGTGTCACTGTGGTTGTGCAGGTCTGAGAACAGAGCAGTGCACTGTGTTTGGAGAGACTGAGCAGGGTTGTCATTGAGCACCTTTACAGTGTCACTGTGGTTGTGCAGGTCTGAGAACAGAGCAGTGCACTGTGTTTGGAGAGACTGAGCAGGGTTGTCATTGAGCACCTTTACAGTGTCACTGTGGTTGTGCAGGTCTGAGAACAGAGCAGTGCACTGTGTTTGGAGAGACTGAGCAGGGTTGTCATTGAGCACCTTTACAGTGTCACTGTGGTTATGCAGGTCTGAGAACAGAGCAGTGCACTGTGTTTGGAGAGACTGAGCAGGGTTGTCATTGAGCACCTTTACAGCTTCACTGTGGTTGTGCAGGTCTGAGAACAGAGCAGTGCACTGTGTTTGGAGAGACTGAGCAGGGTTGTCATTGAGCACCTTTACAGCTTCACTGTGGTTGTGCAGGTCTGAGAACAGAGCAGTGCACTGTGTTTGGAGAGACTGAGCAGGGTTGTCATTGAGCACCTTTACAGCTTCACTGTGGTTGTGCAGGTCTGAGAACAGAGCAGTGCACTGTGTTTGGAGAGACTGAGCAGGGTTGTCATTGAGCACCTTTACAGCTTCACTGTGGTTGTGCAGGTCTGAGAACAGAGCAGTGCACTGTGTTTGGAGAGACTGAGCAGGGTTGTCATTGAGCACCTTTACAGCTTCACTGTGGTTGTGCAGGTCTGAGAACAGAGCAGTGCACTGTGTGTGGAGAGACTGAGCAGGGTTGTCATTGAGCACCTTTACAGCTTCACTGTGGTTGTGCAGGTCTGAGAACAGAGCAGTGCACTGTGTTTGGAGAGACTGAGCAGGGTTGTCATTGAGCACCTTTACAGCTTCACTGTGGTTGTGCAGGTCTGAGAACAGAGCAGTGCACTGTGTTTGGAGAGACTGAGCAGGGTTGTCATTGAGCACTTTTACAGCTTCACTGTGGTTGTGCAGGTCTGAGAACAGAGCAGTGCACTGTGTTTGGAGAGACTGAGCAGGGTTGTCATTGAGCACCTTTACAGTGTCACTGTGGTTGTGCAGGTCTGAGAACAGAGCAGTGCACTATGTTTGGAGAGACTGAGCAGGGTTGTCATTGAGCACCTTTACAGCTTCACTGTGGTTGTGCAGGTCTGAGAACAGAGCAGTGCACTGTGTTTGGAGAGACTGAGCAGGGTTGTCATTGAGCACCTTTACAGCTTCACTGTGGTTGTGCAGGTCTGAGAACAGAGCAGTGCACTGTGTTTGGAGAGACTGAGCAGGGTTGTCATTGAGCACTTTTACAGCTTCACTGTGGTTGTGCAGGTCTGAGAACAGAGCAGTGCACTGTGTTTGGAGAGACTGAGCAGGGTTGTCATTGAGCACCTTTACAGCTTCACTGTGGTTGTGCAGGTCTGAGAACAGAGCAGTGCACTGTGTTTGGAGAGACTGAGCAGGGTTGTCATTGAGCACCTTTACAGCTTCACTGTGGTTGTGCAGGTCTGAGAACAGAGCAGTGCACTGTGTTTGGAGAGACTGAGCAGGGTTGTCATTGAGCACCTTTACAGCTTCACTGTGGTTGTGCAGGTCTGAGAACAGAGCAGTGCACTGTGTTTGGAGAGACTGAGCAGGGTTGTCATTGAGCACCTTTACAGCTTCACTGTGGTTGTGCAGGTCTGAGAACAGAGCAGTGCACTGTGTTTGGAGAGACTGAGCAGGGTTGTCATTGAGCACCTTTACAGCTTCACTGTGGTTGTGCAGGTCTGAGAACAGAGCAGTGCACTGTGTTTGGAGAGACTGAGCAGGGTTGTCATTGAGCACCTTTACAGCTTCACTGTGGTTATGCAGGTCTGAGAACAGAGCAGTGCACTGTGTTTGGAGAGACTGAGCAGGGTTGTCATTGAGCACATTTACAGCTTCACTGTGGTTATGCAGGTCTGAGAACAGAGCAGTGCACTGTGTTTGGAGAGACTGAGCAGGGTTGTCATTGAGCACCTTTACAGCTTCACTGTGGTTGTGCAGGTCTGAGAACAGAGCAGTGCACTGTGTTTGGAGAGACTGAGCAGGGTTGTCATTGAGCACCTTTACAGCTTCACTGTGGTTGTGCAGGTCTGAGAACAGAGCAGTGCACTGTGTTTGGAGAGACTGAGCAGGGTTGTCATTGAGCACCTTTACAGCTTCACTGTGGTTGTGCAGGTCTAAGAACAGAGCAGTGCACTGTGTTTGGAGAGACTGAGCAGGGTTGTCATTGAGCACCTTTACAGCTTCACTGTGGTTGTGCAGGTCTGAGAACAGAGCAGTGCACTGTGTTTGGAGAGACTGAGCAGGGTTGTCATTGAGCACCTTTACAGCTTCTCTGTGGTTGTGCAGGTCTGAGAACAGAGCAGTGCACTGTGTTTGGAGAGACTGAGCAGGGTTGTCATTGAGCACCTTTACAGCTTCACTGTGGTTGTGCAGGTCTGAGAACAGAGCAGTGCACTGTGTTTGGAGAGACTGAGCAGGGTTGTCATTGAGCACCTTTACAGCTTCACTGTGGTTGTGCAGGTCTGAGAACAGAGCAGTGCACTGTGTTTGGAGAGACTGAGCAGGGTTGTCATTGAGCACCTTTACAGCTTCACTGTGGTTGTGCAGGTCTGAGAACAGAGCAGTGCACTGTGTTTGGAGAGACTGAGCAGGGTTGTCATTGAGCACCTTTACAGCTTCTCTGTGGTTGTGCAGGTCTGAGAACAGAGCAGTGCACTGTGTTTGGACTGGCTCTTCTAGGGCAGGGGTCGGCAACAGGCATCTTTTTTATTGGATAGATTTTTTGGTCAAAAAAGAGACTGTAAAATCACCAGGAATTCAGTTCAATTTAGGAAATCTGTTCTCAAGTATTCCCACAAATAAAATAAAAAGAGACGTGATCATGACTCTGTGTAATCAAGGTATTACTTCAAATAGAATACAATTTTCAGTGTACAAATTATTATAATTAAGTTCCAGCCCCCCTGAATCTAGTTGCCTACCCCTGCTCTAGGGAGACACACTCCTGAGCCAGCCTGTATACCCAGGATCACTTTACACTAATAGGAGTGACCTCTCAGATACACACAGTTCAACACAACCAGGACTTCGAGGGGAAATGTGTAAGAAAAGTCAAAAATACATTTCTCATTGTACTTATCCAGGTTTGCAAAGACCTCAAACAGAAGATAAGGCTACAGTATATGTATGTGAAGACAGGCACGGTGCATAGTCAACAAGCAACATGCTTGATATGAAGCTTGGGAGCAACATGATGTTTGTTTTTTAACAAATCAAATGAAACACGTCTCTATAAGGCTCAACGGAGTGCTACATTATGCCGACAGATGAGTGAGGCCGTCCATTCAAACACAACACAGGCTGGTGTATCTATAGCTGCAGACAGTCCATGCTAACAGGGGAGCACCTAAGCCACTAGTACAACAAGACACGACCAACACACCACACAGTCCAATGAATGATGGAGCTGGGACCAAAACACTAGCAGAGACACAGACTGCGGGTGATGGGGATTTGTCTGGGGGCTGGGGATCCACGATTCATTGGAGTGGGGCTGCAGAGCAGGGCGGCTGCAGGGGTTGAGGATACGAGGGGGCCTGACCTGCAGGCTGGGGCCTAGGAAGCCGTTGTGATGTAGGTGGTGGAGGGCGTCACCGTGGACACCAGCCATCTTGGCCTGGTGACTCCTGAGCTGAATGAGCAGCAGGGTCAACTCCTCCGGCTGCAGTAGGGTCAGGCCCAGGCCAGGGAGAGGAAGAGAGGGAGGGACAGAGAGAGAGCACTTCAACACCTGGCCACCAGGGCAGCAGCAGTGAGGGCTCAGCTCTTCAGGCCCCAGAGAGCTGTGGGCCTAAGCATCCTACCACAATACATGCTCCTCTCTCCCCGCCACCCACACAAGGCCCTTCAGAGCAGAACAGCACTGAATCCACCAGCTGAAAATGGTGCTGCTTTCTGACTGAAATGTATTACATCGAAGTTCCCTTCAGCATTAATCTTTAATAGTCCTAATATAAAGCAGATAATAGTTTAAACTGGGTGTGTGATGAAGATAAATGAACAAGACAGAAGCTGTACCGTTTTCCCATGCAAGCTTGGTGCGCTGACTGTGTGTGTGATGTAGCCCATGGCTGGCATTGACCGTCTCTCTAGCTGACTAGTCTGTGGGAAAACAAAGACATCAACAAGTTATTAGGCTACATATTCCATTTCACAGATCAAACAGAATGGCAAATCATAAATGAACATTTACAAGGATGAATATGCCTGCAATGTGGTTCAGATCGTTCCTGGCTTTCTGTCCCCGCTACTGGGCATTCTGATATGTAACACCCCAAACTTAAAGGGAAAGCCTACAACTTTACAAACTCATTTGTGCACACAGCAGATTTTTTCTTCTATCCATGTATTTATTTCCATCCTTCCTCCTCTTATTTGAAATAAAGCCCCCAGTTTAAGTTGCTACAGGGTTTGGATGGTTTGACATTTTTGCTTAACACACAGAATTCCTTGGCTAGGCCCTTCACAGAACCTTAAAAGGACACAAACAACAAGAGATTGAATTAACTACACATAAATTATCCCCAACCTGCCTTCTTAAAATAACATTTGTTTGCTATCAGCGAGAGAAGCACTGTGAGCCATTCCCTCAGAGATTCCCAAGCCAATCCTTTTTTGCTGTATAATAGGTTTTTAATTTAAATGTAAGATCAGAAGAAAGAGACTGTTGCTGATGGTTGAGATACAGTGGAGATGTTTACAGGGTGCTGAGAGGCCCTGGGCAAATTTAATTAGCCGCTAATAACACACACACACACACACACACACACACACACACTTGTGTGTTATTCCATAGAGGTACATGGAACACAGCCCTGAAATACACACTCAAGCCAAAAAGACATCACCAGTCTAAAAGATGCTGGATCCACCAAAACAAAGTTCATCTGCAGACTAAATGTAGTACCCATAAACCATTGCTTTCTTGGATGGTCTCACACACACACACACTGTGGCTCATTAAAAAAAGACTTCTCCTCTTTGAGTGTTTCTGATTATTCTGTGAGCGAGCGGAGCGGCAGTGTTCTATTTAAGACACATAATTAGTGACTTGGCGTTACGGGTGAATGATGAGGAAACAGAGGCTGGGACATTCTGTTTACTTGGTGTGAGGACGGGTGGGCTTGCGATGAGGGCTGCGTGGAGGCTGGTGTGGTGCAGCCTTGTAAAGACAGCCTCACATGTGGGGGGTGTGGCAGTCGGCAGGGAGACAGCACAGGGTGCGGATGGCGCAGGACAGTGCCTTGTCACAGGGGGTCACACACTTGCACACACACGGCCACACAGGTTGGTGTGTGTCTGAGCCCGGAGACTGGGCCAGGCCGGGATGGGAGGAATGGGCGATGGGGAGGCTCCCACTCACACGGCCACACAGGTTGGTGTGTGTCTGAGCCCGGAGACTGGGCCAGGCCGGGATTGGAGGAATGGGCGATGCTCCCACTCACACGGCCACACAGGCTGGTGTGTGTCTGAGCCCGGAGACTGGGCCAGGCCGGGATGGGAGGAATGGGCGATGGGGGAGGCTCCCACTCACACGGCCACACAGGCTGGTGTGTGTCTGAGCCCGGAGACTGGGCTGGGCCGGGATGGGAGGAATGGGCGATGGGGGAGGCTCCCACTCACACGGCCACACAGGCTGGTGTGTGTCTGAGCCCGGAGACTGGGCTGGGCCGGGATGGGAGGAATGGGCGATGGGGGAGGCTCCCACTCACACACACACCCTACCACCTGTGTAGAGGGCCTGGGTGTGGACTGTGTGAATCCTTCGGAGCTTGTGACCGGCATCAAAGTGAAGATGCCGGGAAATTACAGCAGGGCTACTTCTCATGCTCATCTTCCCATGGTTGGCCCTTTCTCTAACGGTTAATGTGTCAAAGTTATTATTCCTCTAAGACAGAGATGAATTGGAAATTCACTACAAACAAAATGACCTCTCACAGTAACTGTGAGAATTAAACCCTTTTATGAAAGATGAACGTTCCTTAGCTGTGAAACATTTAGTCTTGTGCCAGTCCCAGGCTGGTAAACCCTTTAAACCCCAGTGAGTCAGAGTCCTACCTTAGAAAGCTGAGAAAACACCCGTCTAGGAGAACTGGAGCCGGTGGGCGACTCCCCAGGTGGCACCTCATCCAGCGGCCTGACCGTCACCCTGTCTGAGGGGGTGTGTGGCCTGTGGGGGGACAGTGGTTTGAAGGTGGGGACAGATGGGGGGACTTCACAGGGGGAAGGGGGCACAGAGATGGAGCGAGGCATCTCCACAGTGACCCTGAAGGAGGCTGTGTCCAGAAAGTCTGGCCCGGTGTAGATGGGCGCCGTGGGGCTGCCGTGGCGGAACTGCTGGCGCTGCTGCCACTCATACAGCTGCCATACCATGCCCTCCTTGGTGGCCATGCGCTCATCGGTGGACATGCGGAAGTGGCTGAGCCGGTCGTGGGCGTATTTGTAGTCGCTGGGCAGGTTGCGGGGCGCCGAAGGGGAGCTCCCACCTGACGGGAGTCTGGGGGTCTTTGGCAATGTCTGGCAGGCCTTTACTTCCACGGCCTTAGGCTGCAGGGGAGGCGTCCGCCGAGGGAGGGGGAGGGCGTACTCAGTAGTAGGTGTGTTGCTAAGGTTAGGAAACAGGGATAGAGCCTTTTACAAACTGGTCAGTCTACTTATTTCACCAGGTACATAAATGAGCATCAATATGGAGTTGAAACTAAAGTGCATTTTAAGTAAAGTATCAAAAGCCATTCAGGCATGACCACTTTATTCCAACAAACATTACAGTGAAAAAGCAGTTCAGAGCTGAGACATTCACAATCACCACCAGGGGGAGACATTTATAAAAAGTTTGTTATAAACAGTGTGTCAATTGAATGGTTGATATTGGAGGCTGCTAAGGGGAGAACGGCTCATAATAATTTCCGGAACAGAAAAATGGCATCAAACACATGGAAATCATGTGCTTGATGTATTTGATACCATTCCACCTACTCAGCTCCCACCATTACAGCGAACCCGTTCTCCATAATTAAGGTGCCATCAACCTCCTATGATGGTTAGGGTTATCATCACTGAAGCTAAGGATAAGGTTAAGATTATGCTCAGGATAAGAGTAAAGATTAAATGAGTAATGTAGGTCTTCTGACTGACCTCTTGGGATCTCCCTTCTGTACATTGACCCAGTGCTCCACCTGAGCCAGAGCAGTCTTCCTCTGCACCTGCTTCTCTGTGGCTGTCCGTGGGACAAAGCCCCTCTTATACACAACGTTCCCATTCTGCTCAGGGGGCAGCGTGGCGAGGACTGTGTGGGCCTGGCCATTCCTGGGGTGTGAGGGGCCAGGGAGAGTGTCTGGGGAGAGCCTGTCCACCTCTACCTCCGTGGCTGGATGGCTGAGCTTTCTAGGAGCCTCCAACACGTACCTCTCCTCGTCCCCCTGGCTCAGTCGGATCTCCCCCTCCGGAGGCTCCTCTCTCTCGGGCCGCTGGAGGCTCCCTGAACGCGACTGGGAGGGGCTCTTACTGGTGTTGTTGTTGTTAACGTGGTTGGTCTGTGGTACTGCCTGCTGCACTGACATTTCTGGTCTCTCTGTGACTGCCTCTCTGTGAGGGGTGAGAGGCGATAGAGGTCAACAGGGATACTGGACTATGACAGAGACACTTTACAGTTACCTAGGCTAAAGACAATGGCCAAACCTGGCATTTATATCACACCAACCCCTGGACCTTAGAAACAACTGACATGATTAATCAGCTCAGTGTGACATGGTTAGTGACAAGCTAATATACTGAACAAAAATATAAACGCAACATGCAACAATTCAACAATTTTACTGAGTTACAGTTCATATAAGGAAATCAGTCAGTTGAAATGAATGAATGAATTTTCTATGGATTTCACATGACTGGGAAGGGGAGCGGCCATGGGTGGGCCTAGAGGCAGTTTATGGTAGAGAAATTAACATAACATTCTCTGGCAACAGCTCTGGTGGACATTCCTGCAGTCAGCATGCCAATTGCACGCTCCCTCAAAACTTGAGACATGTCTCATTGTGTTGTGTGACAAAACTGCACATTTTAGAGTGGCTTCTATTGTCCCCAGCACAAGTTGCACCTGTGTAATGATCATGCTGTTTAATCAGTTTATTGATATGCCACACCTGTCAGGTGTATGGATTATCTTGGCAAAACAGAAATTCTCACTAACAGGGATGTAAACAAATTTGTGCACAAAATTTGAGAGAAATAAGCTTTTTCGAACATTTCTGTAATCTTTTATTTCAGCTCATGAAACATGGGACCAATACTTTACATGTTGCATTTATATTTTTGTTCAGTATATATTCCCTGAATGCAAGTCAAGGACTTAGTGACCTATAGTAATGCATTAAATATTTAAGTTCTGTGTCTTAAAACAAAATATTAATGCTATTCATTCCTCCTCTCCCTCGGATATTAATACAGTAGACTACATTATGGTAAAGTACATGGACACCTCCATTAACCTGAGTTGACTGACTCTCAATGCTATTTCCCACCTGAGTGATACTAGTGAAAGCATTCAAATGTCCATTAGTCGCTCTTGCTGCTGGTGAGTCTCTGATCCACCACTACGCAGACGACACCATTCTGTATACTCCTGGCCCTTCTTTGGACACTATGTTAACAACCCTCCAGACGAGCTTCAATGCCATACAACTCTCCTTCCGTGGTCTCCAACTGCTCTTAAATGCAAGTAAAACTAAATGCATGCTCTTCAACCGATCGCTGCCTGCACCTGCCCGCCCGCCCGGCATCACTACTCTGGACGGTTCTGACTTAGAATATGTGGACAACTACAAATACCTAGGTGTCTGGTTAGACTAAACTCTCCTTCTAGACTCACATAAAACATATCCAATCCAAAGTTAAATCTAGAATTGGCTTCCTATTTTGCAACAAAGCATCCTTCACCCAGGCTGCCAAACATCCCCTCGTAGAACTGACCATCTTACCGATCCTCAACTTCGGCGATGCCATTTACAAAATAGCCTCCAACACCCAACTCAACAAATTGGATGCAGTCTATCACAGTGCCATCCGTTTTGTCACCAAAGCCCCATATACTACCCACCACTGCGACCTGTACGCTCTCGTTGGCTGGCCCTCGCTTCATACTCATCGCCAAACCCACTGGCTCCAGGTCATCTACAAGACCCTGCTAGGAAAAGTCCCGCCTTATCTCTGCTCGCTAGTCACCATAGCAGCACCCACCCGTAGCACGCGTTCCAGCAGGTATATCTCACTTGTCACCCCAAAAGCCAATTCCTCCTTTGGCTGCCTCTCCTTCCAGTTCTCTGCTGCCATTGACTGGAACGAACTACAAACATCTCTGAAACTGGAAACACGTATCTCCCTCACAAATCACTGCACCTGTACATAGCCCAAACAACTACCCCTTCCCGTACTGTATTTATTTATTTATTTAGCTCCTTTGCACCCCAGCATTTCTACTTTGCACACTCATCTACTGTCAAATCTACCATTCCAGTGTTTTAATTGCTATATTGTATTTACTTAGCCACCATGGCCTATTTATTGCCTTTACCTCCCTTATCTCACCTCATTTGCTCACATTGTATATAGACTTATTTTTATACTGTATTATTGACTGTATGTTTGTTTTACTCCACGTGTAACTCTGTTGTTGTATGTGTCGAACTGCGTTGCTTTATCTTGGCCAGGTCGCAGTTGTAAATGACAACTTGTTCTCAACTTGCCTACCTGGTTAAATAAAGGTTAAATAAAAAATAACATTTAAATTCATTACTGAGTTCCTCCAAAGAGGGAAGGGAGACTACAGGGAGGGGTTTTCAATATGTTTTTAACACCCACATATTTTCATGGAGATGGGAGTGTAACTAAGTGAGGCTCTTTGAATCGGAGGCAGGCTGGGTTCCCCTTGAGAGTCCAAATGACAGCCATTTTGTCTTTAAACAAATAGCTTGGGGAAGCCTCTTCATCCATGACTCTGTTTAATAGCTCTAGTGATCATTAATTTGTCCCAGAGATTAATGTATGAGAGACTCTCCCTCTGCAGGGAGTCATTCATCTGAGATATAATTTATCTGATTCCCAGACCAACACTATACACATACAAATCACACATTTTTTAGATTACAAATATTGACAGGGCAGGTCCTCAATGGACAGTTTTTAACTCAGTTTCAAAGTTCTGAGCATATTCAGACATACAGTACCAGTCAAAAGTTTGGACACACCTACTCATTCAAGGCTTTTTCTTTATTTTGACTATTTTCTACATTGTATAATAATAGTGAAGACATCAAAACTATGAAATAACACATGTGGAACCATGAAGTAACCAAAAAAGTGTTAAACAAATCAAATTTGAGATTCTTCAAAGTAGCCACCCGCATTCTCTCAACCAGCTTCATAAGGTAGTCACCTGGAATGCATTTCAATTAACAGGTGTGCCTTCTTAAAAGTTAATTTGTGGAATTTCGTTCCTTCTTAATGCGTTTGAGCCAATCAGTTGTGTTGTGACAAGGTGGGGTGGTATACAGAAGATGGCGCCCTATTGGTAAAAGACCAAGTCCATATTATGGCAAGAACAGCTCAAATCAGCAAAGAGAAACGACAGTCCATCATTACTTTAAGACATGAAGGTTAGACAATCTGGAAAATGTCAGAAATTCTGAAATTGCAGCCCCAATAAATGCTTCAGAGTTCAAGTAACAGTCACATCTCAACATCAACTGCTCAGAGGAGACTGTGTGAATCAGGCCTTCATGGTCAAATTACTGCAAAGAAACCACTACTAAAAGACACCAATAAGAAGAATAGACTTGCTTGGGCCAAGAAACACGAGCAATGGACAACCGCCGGGTCTTTGTGACGCAGAGTAGGTGAACGGATTGTCTCCACATGTGTAGTTCCCACCATGAAGCATGGAGGAGGTGTGATGGTGCATTGCTGGTGACACTGTCTGTGATTTATTTAGAATTTGAGGCACACTTAATCAGCATGGCTACCACAGCATTCTGCAGCGATACCCCATCCCATCTGTTTTGTGCTTAGTGGGACTATCAATTGTTTTTTCAATAGGACAATGACCCAAAACACACCTCCAGGCTGTGTAAGGGCTATTTGACCAAGAAGGAGAGTGATGGAGTGCTGCATCAGATTACCGACCTCAACCCAATTGAGATGGTTTGGGATGGGTTGAACCGCAGAGTGAAGGAAAAGCAGCTCAGCATATGTGGGAACTCCTTCAAGACTGTTGGAAAAGCATTTCAGGTGAAGCTGGTTGAGAGCATGCCAAGAGTGTGTAAAGCTGTCATCAAGTCAAAGGGTGGCTACTTAGAAGAATCTGTTTAACACTTTTTTGGTTAACACATGATTTGTTATGGGTTATTTCATAGTTTTGATGTAAACAACCACCCTTGAATGAGTAGGTGTGTATAAACTTTTGACTGGTACTGTAAACAAGTGTTAGCTAATGTTCTACTGAAATTCCAAGTTCTAGCTTGCTGTCTAATCTGTCTACATGAGAATGCTGACATCCTGATAACATTATAATGTAGCACTAGCAGTAGATTCAGACAATTATTTTCAGGAGAAATCGCTTCCTTTGGAGCTGCTAATGAGCACTGAGCAGTGTTGGCCACTAGATGGTACTGTTTCACAAAACATCTGATCCAATTTTCCCTCTCAGCTGTAGCATGCCAGTCCAGATCAGCCACATCATGTATGTACACTGTATACTTACTTTCTTCTACACCACAAGCTTCTCACCAAACCGTAACCCGTTTAGCCAAACCATAACTTTTTCTCCTTTTAATTGAAACAGCTATTCTTTATTCCCTATATAGTGCACTACTTTTGACCAGGGTCCACGAGGATCTAATCAGTAGTGCACTATATAGGGAATAGGGTGCCATTTAGGACACAATTGTGTTTGTGCCCTGTGATGGAGTAAAGGGAGGAACCGTGTCTGTGCCCTGTGATGGAGTAGAGGGAGGAACCGTGTCTGTGCCCTGTGATGGAGTAAAGGGAGGAACCGTGTCTGTGCCCTGTGATGGAGTAGAGGGAGGAACCGTGTCTGTGCCCTGTGATGGAGTAGAGGGAGGAACCGTGTCTGTGCCCTGTGATGGAGTAAAGGGAGGAACCGTGCCTGTGCCCTGTGATGGAGTAGAGGGAGGAACCATGCCTGTGCCCTGTGATGGAGTAGAGGGAGGAACCGTGTCTGTGCCCAGTGATGGAGTAGAGGGAGGAACCGTGTCTGTGCCCTGTGATGGAGTAGAGGGAGGAACCGTGTCTGTGCCCTGTGATGGAGTAGAGGGAGGAACCGTGTCTGTGCCCTGTGATGGAGTAGAGGGAGGAACCGTGTCTGTGCCCTGTGATGGAGTAGAGGGAGGAACCGTGTCTGTGCCCTGTGATGGAGTAGAGGGAGGAACCGTGTCTGTGCCCTGTGATGGAGTAGAGGGAGGAACCGTGTCTGTGCCCTGTGATGGAGTAGAGGGAGGAACCGTGTCTGTGCCCTGTGATGGAGTAAAGGGAGGAACCGTGTCTGTGTCCTGTGATGGGGTAGAGGGAGGAACCGTGTCTGTGCCCTGTGATGGAGTAGAGGGAGGAACCGTGTCTGTGCCCTGTGATGGAGTAGAGGGAGGAACCGTGTCTGTGCCCTGTGATGGAGTAGAGGAAGGAACCGTGTCTGTGCCCTGTGATGGAGTAAAGGGAGGAACCGTGTCTGTGCCCTGTGATGGAGTAGAGGGAGGAACCGTGTCTGTGCCCTGTGATGGAGTAGAGGGAGGAACCGTGTCTGTGCCCTGTGATGGAGTAGAGGGAGGAACCGTGTCTGTGCCCTGTGATGGAGTAGAGGGAGGAACCGTGTCTGTGCCCTGTGATGGAGTAGAGGGAGGAACCGTGTCTGTGCCCTGTGATGGAGTATAGGGAGGAACCGTGTCTGTGCCCTGTGATGGAGTAGAGGGATGAACCGTGTCTGTGCCCTGTGATGGAGTAGAGGGAGGAACCGTGTCTGTGCCCTGTGATGGAGTAGAGGGAGGAACCGTGTCTGTGCCCTGTGATGGAGTAGAGGGAGGAACCGTGTCTGTGCCCTGTGATGGAGTAAAGGGAGGAACCGTGTCTGTGCCCTGTGATGGAGTAGAGGGAGGAACCGTGTCTGTGCCCTGTGATGGAGTAGAGGGAGGAACCGTGTCTGTGCCCTGTGATGGAGTAGAGGGAGGAACCGTGTCTGTGCCCTGTGATGGAGTAGAGGGAGGAACCGTGTCTGTGCCCTGTGATGGAGTAGAGGGAGGAACCGTGTCTGTGCCCTGTGATGGAGTAGAGGGAGGAACCGTGTCTGTGCCCTGTGATGGAGTAAAGGGAGGAACCGTGTCTGTGCCCTGTGATGGAGTAGAGGGAGGAACCGTGTCTGTGCCCTGTGATGGAGTAGAGGGAGGAACCGTGTCTGTGCCCTGTGATGGAGTAGAGGGAGGAACCGTGTCTGTGCCCTGTGATGGATTAGAGGGAGGAACCGTGTCTGTGCCCTGTGACTGGCCCATGCTCAGCTGGCAGCAGGAGCAGGATGGAGCACTCATCCATACAGCAGCCAGCTGTAGAACTCAACATCCCATCATCCCACAGCACAGGAGAGTAGACACTATCAGAGCAGTGCTACGCCTGTCCTGCCATGGATGACTGCTCACTGAGTCCCAGGCAAGCAGGCCAAGCTAAACCATGCCAAAACCATGCCAAGCCAGGCCAGGCCAGGCACACTCCCATCTATAACCCCAACAGTTAGGCAATTTGCTAATGTTTCTAAAGGCACATGATCAAGATCAGATTGGGGAAAATGTGCTTTGCTTTTGTGCTGAGAAGGTGATAGGAAGAGAGAGGGAGGCAGAGGTCTACTGGGAGAGGTACTGGTGGATCCCTGTTTGGACTAGGAGTCATTGGGTTTACTGGGGACTATTGGGGATAACTACAGAGGAGACTATTGGGGATAACTACAGAGGAGGCCATATGGGACACTACAGAGGAGACTATTGGGGATAACTACAGAGGAGACTTTTGGGGATAACTACAGAGGAGACTATTGGGGATAACCACAGAGGAGACTATTGGGGATAACTACAGAGGAGACGATTGGGGATAACTACAGAGGAGACTATTTGGGACACTACAGAGGAGACTATTGGGGACACTACAGAGGAGACTATTTGGGACACTACAGAGGAGACTATTGGGGACACTACAGAGGAGACTATTGGGGATAACTTCAGAGGAGACTATTGGGGATAACTACAGAGGAGACTATTGGGGACACTACAGAGGAGACTATTGGGGATAACTAGAGGGGATGATTGGGGACACTACAGAGGGAATTATTGGGGACACTACAGAGGGAATTATTGGGGACACTACAGAGGAGACTATTGGGGATAACTAGAGGGGATTATTGGGGACACTACAGAGGGAATTATTGAGGACACTACAGAGGAGACTATTGGGGATAACTACAGAGGAGACCATATGGGACACTACAGAGGAGACTATTGGGGATAACTACAGAGGAGACTATTGGGGATAACCACAGAGGATACTATTGGGGATAACCACAGAGGAGACTATTGGGGATAACTACAGAGGAGGCCATATGGGACACTACAGAGGAGACTATTGGGGATAACCACAGAGGAGACTTTTGGGGATAACTACAGAGGAGACTATTGGGGATAACCACAGAGGAGACTATTGGGGATAACTACAGAGGAGACGATTGGGGATAACTACAGAGGAGACTATTTGGGACACTACAGAGGAGACTATTTGGGACACTACAGAGGAGACTATTGGGGACACTACAGAGGAGACTATTGGGGACACTACAGAGGAGACTATTGGGGACACTACAGATGAGACTATTGGGGACACTACAGAGGAGACTATTTGGGACACTACAGAGGAGACTATTTGGGACACTACAGAGGAGGCTATTGGGGACACTACAGAGGAGACTATTGGGGACACTACAGAGGAGACTATTGGGGATATTGGGGATAACTACAGAGGAGACTATTGGGGATAACTACAGAGGAGACTATTTGGGACACTACAGAGGAGACTATAGATGAGACTCTTCTGTAGTAACCCAAATAGACTATTGGGGACACTACAAAGGAGGCTATTGGGGACACTACAGAGGAGACTATTGGGGACACTACAGAGGAGACTATTGGGGACACTACAGAGGAGACTATTGGGGACACTACAGAGGAGACTATTGGGGACACTACAGAGGAGACTATTGGGGATATTGGGGATAACTACAGAGGAGACTATTGGGGATAACTACAGAGGAGACTATTTGGGACACTACAGAGGAGACTATAGATGAGACTCTTCTGTAGTAACCCAAATAGACTATTGGGGACACTACAAAGGAGGCTATTGGGGACACTACAGAGGAGACTATTGGGGACACTACAGAGGAGACTATTGGGGACATTACAGAGGAGACTATTGGGGACACTACAGAGGAGACTATTGGGGATAACTACAGAGGAGACTATTGGGGATAACTACAGAGGAGACTATTGGGGATAACTACAGAGGAGACTATTGGGGATAACTTCAGAGGAGACTATTGGGGATAACTACAGAGGAGACTATTGGGGACACTACAGAGGAGACTATTGGGGATAATTGGGGAAACTACAGAGGGAATTATTGGGGACACTACAGAGGGAATTATTGGGGACACTACAGAGGAGACTATTTGGGACACTACAGGGGAGACTATTGGGGACACTACAGAGGAGACTATTGGGGACACTACAGAGGAGACTATTGGGAACACTACAGAGGAGACTATTGGGGACACTACAGAGGAGACTATTGGGGACACTACAGAGGAGACTATTTGGGACACTACAGAGGAGACTATTGGGGACACTACAGAGGAGACTATTTGGGACACTACAGAGGAGACTATTTGGGACACTACAAAGGAGGCTATTGGGGACACTACAGAGGAGACTATTGGGGACAATACAGAGGAGACTATTGGGGACACTACAGAGGAGACTATTTGGGACACTACAGAGGAGACTATAGATGAGACTATTTGGGTTACTACAGAAGAGACTATTGGGGATATTGGGGATAACTACAGAGGAGACTATTGGGGATAACTACAGAGGAGGCCATATGGGACACTACAGAGGAGACTATTGGGGATAACCACAGAGGAGACTTTTGGGGATAACTACAGAGGAGACTATTGGGGATAACCACAGAGGAGACTATTGGGGATAACTACAGAGGAGACGATTGGGGATAACTACAGAGGAAACTATTTGGGACACTACAGAGGAGACTATTTGGGACACTACAGAGGAGACTATTGGGGACACTACAGAGGAGACTATTGGGGACACTACAGAGGAGACTATTGGGGACACTACAGAGGAGACTATTGGGGACACTACAGATGAGACTATTTGGGACACTACAGAGGAGACTATTTGGGACACTACAGAGGAGGCTATTGGGGACACTACAGAGGAGACTATTAGGGACACTACAGAGGAGACTATTGGGGACACTACAGAGGAGACTATTGGGGACACTACAGAGGAGACTATTGGGGATAACTACAGAGGAGACTATTGGGGATAACTACAGAGGAGACTATTGGGGACACTACAGAGGAGACTATTGGGGATAACTAGAGGGGATAATTGGGGACACTACAGAGGGAATTATTGGGGACACTACAGAGGGAATTATTGGGGACACTACAGAGGAGACTATTGGGGATAACTAGAGGGGATTATTGGGGACACTACAGAGGGAATTATTGAGGACACTACAGAGGAGACTATTGGGGATAACTACAGAGGAGACCATATGGGACACTACAGAGGAGACTAATGGGGATAACTACAGAGGAGACTATTGGGGATACCTACAGAGGGGACTATTGGGGACAACTATAGAGGGGACTATTGGGGACAACTAGGAATGGCCTGCAGGGTGGAAGGGAGGGACTAACCTCTTGATGCCTTGACTCTGCATGAGAGCAGCCTGGTTCATGGCTCGGATCCAACCATTCATGTCCTCCTGGGTGTCGGCACTGAAGAAGTACGTCCTCATCCCACCGTGCTCTGCCTGCGAGCCAATCACAGAGTTCTTATTGTAAATGTAGGAGCGCATTCCTGTGTGGCTCGCCTGTGGAGAGAGAAGAGAAGAGACACATCAGAACCAAAAAAAATGGAATTTTGGGATGGGAAAGATGGGATGGAGGGGTTGAGGGGTCAAAGGGTACGTTCGACAAATGAAGAATCAGAGAGAGTAAGTTAGCATATTAGCTCACAATGGGGCTCAAAGCCATCACCAGAACTTACAAAAATAATAACAAAAACAAGAGGCACCAGCGTCTCTACACTAAAGCTGTTCATGCAACACGCCACATATGAAGAAGCATTGGTTTTAAAGTTAGACAAGTAGTCAGTTTCGTCTGTATATTTGAAGTGTTTCAAAAGTCCTAATGTACAGGAAATTCTATCATTAATACCCTTGGGCACAAACTAATTTCACACAAACTTATAGTAACTCAACATAGCGTACCCAGTTTGCCTAGCTATAGCATTGTTACGAAGCACAACCTTTCACCCATATGCACACGAGAGACATACACAGTAAAAAAAAACACAGTTAGACAAGCACAACACAAAGAGAAAACTCATAATTAGCCTTACCCTGGTCGCTGGCTGCTACAGGCTAGAGTAGATCCGTCTCTACAGTATAGTGTAATGGGCTTGCCCTCCTGTCTGGCACCTACTGTAAATCTGCCCACCCCACCACAAGGCTAATCTCCCCATCCGGCCCTGATAGGGAGCCAACGCTGCCACTGACAACCTACTGTCCAATTACAACACAGATCAGCCTTTTCCCAACACAGTTCCACCCCAAACTACTACACTGCCCAGTCCACAACTAAGACCTTTATACAGCCCTCTGCTCTCCAAACCACTCTACTGCCTTTCCCATTACAATACAACCTGTATCATCCAGTACTGCCCAGCATGCTAGTCCATGCATAGTCCCAGACCGTCATTTTGCCTGTACTTATTACACAACTCTTCAAAGTAGCACATTCCTGTACTCTGTTACAATATCCTTCCATCTATCCTAATGTATCATAACTCTGAGTCTGGGTACAGCTTTGCAGCCTCAGAATGCATCCCAAATGGCACCTGATTCCTTATATAGTGCACTGCTTTTCACCAGATCCCTATGGGCCCTTGTCAAAAGTAGTACACCATTAGGATGCCATTTGGAATTCACCCCATGTCTACCAGGATCCAACCTCCATTTTCAAACAAACAGCAATCCATTGTAAATCACTGAAAACTTCTCTTTAGCGTGCAACACGTGCATCCACCATCATGTCGTGTTTCTGTTTAGTATTGTACTGACTTGTGATCAGCTGTAGTGATCTTACTTGGCTGTGGGTTTAACAAAGCCTGTTTTGATTGCAGAGTCCTGTATTATCCAGCAGCATAGTGCCAGCGTGATCCCAACTGAATCCCCCAGAGAAAAGTGCTGAATGGACAGGCCAGAACCAGACCCATGACTAGGGTCCACATCCATACTGTTTACCACACACATCAGCAATGTGGGGATGTTTCGTGTCGGAAAAGTGACTTACTTTCCACAGTTCCTTTCACAAAAAGAGTGTGATTTTAAGGTGAGTATAAATGGACCTCTGCTATTACCCAGCCCTCTCCCCTCTTTAGCATGGAAGACTAGAAGGCTCTATTTTAAGGCTCCCTTGACATAACATTAGGTGGGTCTGGTCTTAAGTTTTCATTGGGTAATGAACCTGGGTGATTTATCTACATGCTGATCTTAACTTTAAGAACTAGAGAGCCTTTGGGGCGGGGTATCAACAGATAGACAGACATCCCACTTTAACTTCCAGGACCTATTCCACTAATAGAAACCATGCCAATGAGTCAAATAAAAACCAATCCAAAAAAAATCTACATCCGAAACATTTATTCATTTTTATTTAACCTTGACTTAACCAGGAAAGCCCATTGAGACCCAGACTCAAGGGAGACCTGACCAAGAAGGCAGCAACAATCAATACATTACAGAATTAAAATATACAACAATATAATACAATTCAACAACATGATCCAGCCTAAAAAAAAGCATTTACACTCCTCTGTAACAGAGTCTCCCATCAAAATGTTTAATTCATTCAGTGGCACTAACATACGAGGCATAAATTGTAGACTATTCCATGTAGAGGTCGGCCGATTAATCGGAATGGCCGATTAATTAGGGCCGATTTCAAGTTTTCATAACAATCGGAAATCTGTATTTTTGGGCGCCGATTTCCCTATTTTTTTAATATATTTTTTTGACCTTTTATTTAACTAGGCAAGTCAGTTAAGAACACATTCTTATTTTCAATGACTGCCTAGGAACTGTGGGTTAACTGCCTTGCTCAGGGGCAGAACGACAGATTTTCACCTTGTCAGCTCAGGGGATCCAATCTTGCAACCGCACAGTTAACTAGTCCA
Organism: Oncorhynchus mykiss; assembly: GCF_057628025.1. Classification (NCBI taxonomy): domain Eukaryota; kingdom Metazoa; phylum Chordata; class Actinopteri; order Salmoniformes; family Salmonidae; genus Oncorhynchus; species Oncorhynchus mykiss. The sequence continues at coordinate 24,347,463 of NC_143047.1, read as the reverse complement.
ACGCTCTAACCATTGCACTCCACGAGTAGCCTGCCTGTTACGCGAATGCAAGCCCAGGTAAATTGCTAGCTAGCATTAAACTTATCTTATAAAAAACAATCAATCATAATCACTAGTTATAACTACTAATCCAGTTTAGCAGGCAATATTAACCAGGTGAAATTGTGTCATTTATCTTGCGTTCATTGCACGCAGAGTCAGGGTATATGCAACAGTTTGGGCAGCCTGGCTCATTGCGAACTAATTTCCCAGAATTTTACGTAATTACGACATACATTGCACAACCTTCAATGTAACAAGAATATTTAGACTTAGGGATGCCACCCGTTAGATAAAATACCGAACGGTTCCGTATTTCACTGAAATAATAAACGTTTTGTTTTCGAAATGGTAGTTTCCGGATTCGATCATATTAATGACCAAAGGCTCGTAGTTCTGTGTGTTATTATGTTATAATTAAGTCTGATTTGGTAGAGCAGTCTGACTGAGCAGCAGCAGGCCCGTAATCATTCATTCAAACAGCACTTTCGTGCGTTTTGCCAGCAGCTCTTCGCAAGCACAGCGCTGTTTATGACTTCAAGCCTATCAGCCTAATGGCTGGTGTAACCGATGTGAAATGGCTAGCTAGTTAGCTGGGTGTGCGCTAATACTGTTTCAAACGTCACTCGCTTTTAGATTTGGAGTAGTTATTCCCCTTGCGCTGCAAGGCTTTTGTGAAGCGATGGGTAACGATGCTTCGAGTGTGGCTGTTGTCGATGTGTCCCTGGTTCGAGCCCAGGTAGGGGCGAGGAGGGGGACGGAAGCTATACTGTTACACTGGCAATACTATTGTACCTATAAGAACATCCAATAGTCAAAGGTATATGAAATACAAATGGTATAGAGAGAAATAGTCCTATAAATACTATATTAACTACAACCTAAAACCTCTTACCTTGGAATATTGAAGTCTCATGTTAAAAGGAAACACCAACTTTCATATGTTCTCATGTTTTGAGCAAGGAACTTAAACGTTAGCTTTTTTACACGGCACACATTTTTACATGGCACATATTACTTTCTTCTCCAACACTTTGTTTTTGCATTATTTAAAACAAATTGAACGTTTCATTATTTATTTGAGGCTAAATTGATTTTATTGATGTTTTATATCAAGTTAAAATAAGTGTTCATTCAGTATTGTTGTAATTGTCATTATTACAAATTAAAAATAAATGTTTTTTTTAAAAAAATCAGCCGATTAATTGGTATCGGCTTTTTGGTCCTCCAATAATCGGTATCGGCGTTGAAAAATCATAATCGGTCGACCTCTAATTCCATTCCTCTGGTACACAGGACGAGAAGGCAGTTTGCCTAATACTGCAAAACAAATACATTACAAAACAAAACATTAATCAATGAGCCGGTTCCATGGCACTAAATGATATGGCCTGGTTGTACAATACAACATGTGGCTAGATAGACTGAACGTTTGTTGAATGTGATGGTGATGAGGCCAACAGAAAGAAAGGCAGTGAAACTGGAGAGGAGTGTGGAAAAGGGATGGAAGGGAGGAGGATGAGAGGAGGATGGCCCAGCCCAGTGTGAGACCCAGCTATCCCACGGTTCACATGGTGATGACAGTGTCCTGATGACTGATATGGAGGAGGCAGGGCCCAAATACCACTGCTACAGGGTCTAAACCCTCACAACAACCGATGTGTATCAGGCTTTGACTGATGGGTGGTTCCATATGAACTTTATGTCGTCCACCAGATTTGACACACATTTACATCAAGAACCAAGATTGGCTTCAAAGGCAAACGTTCAGTAAAGTTAGCCATCCTGAATATTTGGAGAAGCACTGGCATTGTCCATCCATCCGTAATTGATGCAGAAAAATCATAATCTAATCTAAATGTGCATTCTTATTGGTTTGGTAAATGAAAAGTAGACTATGAGCAGGGATGAAGAAGCTAGGTGACGGTCCTCAGAGGGATGAAGGAAAATAAAACACGTATTCATGCAAGAGGGGCCCGCCAGCGTGTTTCAGGACGGCAGTCCGGGGGGAGCGGCGCTCGGGCCACCAGTCACAGTCACAACAGGAGGCCATTCAACCAATAGGAACACACGAGAGATAAATACAGTGAGAAGAGCAAACAGAACAGGAGGGTAAAGGTCATTGACTTGCTCCAGAAAACAGAAGTGTCTCTCTGCTGTTCTCGGCTGGCTAGTCATCAACTCAAAGAGAGTGAATTATACTGAATAAAAATATAAACACAACATGCAACAATTCCAAAGATTTTACTGACTTACAGTTCATATAAGGAAATCAGTCAATTGAAATAAATTCATTAGGTCCTAATCTATGGATTTCACATGACTGGGAATACAGATATGCATCTGTTGGTCACAGATACCTTAAAGTTGGAGCGTGGATCAGAAAACCAGTCAGTATCTGGTGTGACCCCCATTTGGCTCATGCAGCGCGACACATCTCCTTCGCATCAGGCTGTTGATTGTTGATTGTGATTGTGGCCTGTGGAATGTTGTCCCACTCCTCTTCAATGGCTGTGCGAAGTTGGATCATGCTTTCATACACATTGATCCAGAGCATCCCAAACATGCTCAATGGGTGAAATATTTGGTGAGTATGCAGGCCACGGAATAACTGGGATATTTTCAACTTCCAGGAATTGTGTACAGATCCTTGCGACATGGGGCTGTGCATTATCAAGCTGAAACAGGAGGTGATGGCGGCAGATGAATGGCACGACAAAGGGCCTCAGGAACTCGTCACGATACCTCTGTGCTTTCACATTGCCATCAATAAAATGCAATTGTGTTCATTATCCATAGATTATGCCTGCCCATACCATAACCCCACCGCCACCATGGGGCACTCTGTTCTCAACGTTGGCATCAGCAAACCGCTCGCCCACATGACGCCATACACATGGTCTGCGGTTGTGAAGTCGGTTGGACGACATTGGAGGCGACTTATTGTAGAGAAATAAACATGAAATTCTCTGACATTCCTGCAGTCAGCATGCAAATTGCACGTTCCCTCATAATTTGAAACTGCACATTATAGAGTGGCCTTTTATTGTCCCCAGCACAAGGTATACCTGTGTAATGATCAAGCGGTTGAATCAGTTTATTGATATGCCACAGCTGTCAGGTGGATATATTATCTTCGCAAAGGAGAAATGCTCACTAACAGGAATATAAACAAATTTGTGCAAAAAATTTTAGAGAAATAAACTTTTTGTGCATATGAACATTTTCGGGATCTTTTATTTCAGCTCATGAAACGTGGGCCCAACACTTTACATGTTGCATTTATATTTTTGTTCAGTGTAGATTAACATTGATGCTGTTGCTAGAACCAGCAGAAGCAGCAAACAGACTAAAATACAGACCCACACTAGCAAACACAACACTACACCAATACACCACACTCTGGAGAGGGAAAATGGCAGAAGAGAACATAGTTGGCCATAGGCTGCTAGAACTGGGGATAAGACTAGGATGGGAAACTCTGGTCTTTAGTGCCTCATGCATTGTTTATAGGTAATTAACTGGTAGTTGTCTGCATGAACTCTTATGACTTCCCAACTGCATTCTCACAAAACATTGAGATACCACAGATCTCTCAAATCACAACCCCAAACAGCAGTGGACAAACAACAAGACAACAACAGCAGACTGGAATTATCCTTCATCTAAAAGGCAGTTGAAGTGTTCTGTTGAGACAGTTAACAGTTAACTGAACAGCTTGGGTCCTGTCTAATGAAAGATCCTGGTCTGGAATATGTGATTACCCAGAGCGAGAGAGAGAGCTGAGAGGAACAGAGACCTCTTAAATACATGCACTGGATAATTAGCAGAACAGTATTGAGAGCAGGAACCTCTCACCTAACCATGAAATACATTCCCTCCCCGGGCAGAGAGAGAGAGAGAGAGAGGCGGGCGGAGAGAAAGGCAGGGAGAGAGAGAGAGCAAGAGAGAGAGAGGCGGACGGAGAGAAAGGCAGGGAGAGAGAGAGAGAGAGAGAGAGAGAGCAAGAGAGAGAGAGGCGGATGGAGAGAAAGGCAGGGAGAAAGAGAGAGAGAGATAGAGAAAGAAAGAGAGAGAAAGAGAGAGAGAGAGAGGCAGGGAGAGAGAGAGAGAGAGAGGCAGGGAGAGAGAGAAAGAGAGAAAGAGAGAGAGAGAGGCAGGGAGAGAGAGAGAGAGAGAGAGAGGCAGGGAGAGAGAGAGAGGCAGACGGAGAGAAAGGTATGGAGAGAGAGCGAGAGAGAGAGGCAGGGAGAGAGAGAGAGAGAGAGAAGCGGACGGAGAGAAAGGTATGGAGAGAGAGCGAGAGAGGCAGGGAGAGAGAGAGAGAGAGAGACAGAGAGAGACAGAGAGAAAGGCAGAGAGAGAGAGAGAGAAAGCGGGAGAGAGGCAGGGAGAGAGAGAGAGAGAGGCAGACAGAGAGAAAGGCAGGGAGAGAGAGAGAGAGAGAGAGAGAGAGAGAGAGAAAGGCAGGGAGAGAGAGAGAGAGAAGACGCTAGAAAATAGCTTCAATGTAGAATTAATCCCCCCCCCCCCCCCCCATGTGTCACATACACATGGTTAGCAGATGTTAATGCGAGTGTAGCGAAATGCTTGTGCTTCTAGTTCCGACAATGCAGTAATAATCAACAAGTAATCTAGCTAACAATTGTAATGTGAGCTGCAGGAGTAATACCCAGGCCTGCACCACAAACACACACACACACACACACATACACACAGTACACACACCCAGGAGGAACAAAAAGTCAAGCACAAAGGGTACATTATGAAAGGACTGCAATTGAACACCATCAAACATTCACCCTGAATTGTTCTTCATAAAGGGTCCTCTGCTCTCACTGAGAAAAATATGGAGATGGATATTGTAAACACTCTGACCCAGCAGAGAAACCCAATCTTACTGTCTACTCTGTCTGTCACACACACTGACTGAAATGTGAAAAAAAATAGTATATTGCTCCCCACTACCCTCAGGGAGCATCCTTTCCCTGTTGCCAACGGAGGAGAGAAACAATACAACAACGAGTGTGGTTACAAGTACACAATATTGTGATTACTGTGGATAGTCAGATTAATGTAATAGTTTGATTAAAACTTTTACATGCAATGCAAGAAGGATTTCCCTAATAATCCTGTTTCTATGGACACATCTGAAATCAGGCTACCTGATGGCACTCTGATAAATGCAGAAAACCACCAATCAAAATAAACCGTGTTATTTCTGGGAAGCCTATTTGATTCTGAGTTGTTGTAAACTCACTTCACTCGAGCTAAAGAGGGAAGCTCGCTCGGCTGGTGCTGGTTCTGGCCCGCGCAGATCAAATACACTGCTGGAACGCCAATTAAGTGTTTACACGGAGAGGGGATTGGAGGAGTGTGGAGAGGAGAGGGGCTTGGAGGACTGTGGAAAGGGGCTTGGAGGAGTGCGGAGAGGAGAGGGGCTTGGAGGACTGCGGAGAGGCGAGGGTCTTGGAGGACTGCGGAGAGGAGAGTGGCTTGGAGGACTGCGGAGAGGAGAGGGGCTTGGAGGACTGCGGAGAGGAGAGGGGCTTGGAGGACTGCGGAGAGGAGAGGGGCTTGGAGGATTGCGGAGAGGAGAGGGGCTTGGAGGACTGCGGAGAGGAGAGGGGCTTGGAGGACTGCGGAGAGGAGAGGGGCTTGGAGGACTGCGGAGAGGAGAGGGGCTTGGAGGACTGCGGAGAGGGGCTTGGAGGACTGTGGAGAGGGGCTTGGAGGACTGTGGAGAGGGGCTTGGAGGACTGTGGAAAGGGGCTTGGAGGACTGTGGAAAGGGGCTTGGAGGACTGTGGAAAGGGGCTTGGAGGACTGTGGAAAGGGGCTTGGAGGACTGTGGAAAGGGGTTCAGAGTGCTGCTATCCTAAAGCTTTACTGGTGATGACAGTGGCCTGCTGACTGACGGACAGGGGCCAGAGAGCAGAGCAGCACAGTAACACCACTACCAAACAGACCTTTAAAGGGACAGATACTGTACCTCAGACCAGGATAGGATACCTACAGGGGCTGATACTCCCTGAATAACTCCCCATTATTGAGACCTACAGGCCTCAAGGGTTTGGTGCATGCGTGTTATGAAATAGCAGATGAGAGGTACAGGTAAGTATGAAGTCACATTTCCCACTTAGTGTTCTTGTTAATTAAATGGGTTTGCACTGAAAACTCACAGGTCAAAGCGACATAGCACGCCAGGCAGGGCCAAAGCAGACATTAGGAAGAGCCAGTCTTGGTCCAGATTGTATAGGTTTTATGATGAATCTCTGTGCTTTTAAAGAAAGGATCCAGACTGATGTCTTGAGAATGGAGTGTTATAATAGCCCACCAGTCTGACACTAATCAGAGGGAGCACTGCCCACTTTGTCTGGCTTGCCCACACAGGCCCCTGGCTGTGTGACTGTCTAACTCTGTAACCAAGGTGTAGCAACTTTATCTAATGGCTGTTAGTTAGCATTTCCTTCACAGTTGAAAACCTCCTTCATATATCCAGTCTGTTTCTCAATTCATGCAGCTTGGTTGGACTGTGAGGTAGCTGGTAACAGTATTTTCCACTCGGTGACGAGCTAGTTCCCACCCTTGCCCTCTAGTCTTACCTTGAAGGCATACTTGCGGCTGATGTGGTCATCAGGCTCCACAGGGGCGATGACATAACTGGGCAGCGGGATGCTCCCCAAAACCGTCTCCTCTCTGCTGTCTAGAGGGACACACACACAAGCAGGTGATCATTATCACACAATACACAACAGCCCACCACACACACACACCTCACCGCTGGCCCACTGCCTTGACTACTTTAATTATTCTACCAGTTTATAAATAGCATGACATAGCTGCTTCATCAATGCACCATTATGTTCCTGCATGGTGATTCGTGACTGTGGGAAATGTAATTGGAGAGACATAAGGATGATTCAAGGAGCCGCTGTGCTGTGGTGGCAGGCAGCAGGACTGGAGGCTTATCTCTAGCTCAGTGTGATGAATGGTGGAGAGGTGAAAGAAAGAGGGAAATAGAGATAGAAAGAGACAGAAGAGGAGAGAGAATAGCCTGTGACAGAACAGAACCTTGTCTAACTGCAGTCATGTCTCTCTGATTGAAAGGTTTAGCTCCACTAAGAGGCAGACGACTTGGAATTAAGAAGACCGGCTCAGATTTCATAACCAAATCAATTCACCCTGCGACTATTTTAATTAGTCTCAATTAAACCCTGACCTGATGTGCCTGTGTGACTCACCTTTGTAATAAAACAAGCAGTAGTCAGACAACACAAACCACTTCCTCTTCCACAGTCTCATTCCAGAGCTGTCCTGGAGGGAGAAACACAACAAGGAATGTAATCCCTCTCAGCAATACAACATCACCTTCTAATGCACATTCTAATTAAAAACCATAGCTGGGGAATATAGGCTAAAGTACCCATTTACAGGGAGAGGGAAAGCTCCTAGAAAATCCATACAGCCAGTAATTGTGTTCCCCCTGAACAGAACAGGGTTCATGTCCTACCATGATAGGAGCTCCAGTAGGTCTAACTAATTCTCTCTAATCGGAATCCTGTTATCAATGATTCATCAGTGTTCTGCAACCATCAATCCATTGTCTGTCTGTCTAAACACTCCTTATGAGTCGATGACGTGTTACCATGTCAGGGTCTTAAATCTCACCCCCTCTGGCCTGCCTCAGGGGTGTTACACCTCCGTGCCAGCCGCGCCAGCGGGCATCAGTCAACAGGAGACAATCACCCTGGGTGTCGTCCTCTTATACCTCACCCCTAAAGAGACATCTCTCTCATACTCCCTCCGTCCTCTAGGCAAATGGAGATCCATAGAAGGGTTTCATAATGAGAAATGATGACTGTCGTTCCCTGTTTACTCAGCCAGAGTCCACCAGGTCACAGTCATTAATACTGTAGTACATTCTCATAGACCTGGACTCTCATCATTACTTAGCCTGAATTATGCATTAAGTGGAAGGCCACTGTAAATGACATGACATAATATGACAGAGATGTAATATCGACGTGAGATGTGTGCTCCCGTTAGAGTGGAGGACAGTTTACCATTAGACCCCAACACACTGCCCTTAGCTATAGCTACAGTCATTGAGTTATACTCTTAGCCATAACTATGGAGATTCCTCTGAACCATACAGTAGCTATAGTGATTGAGTTGTACTCTTAGCCATAACTATGGAGATTCCTCTGAACCATACAGTAGCTATAGTGATTGAGTTGTACTCTTAGCCATAACTATGGAGATTCCTCTGAACCATACAGTAGCTACAGTGACTGAGGTGGGGTGATGTGGAGGGCTCACCTGTTTGTAGAGCCATCCCCTGACAACCACAGGGATATTGGGGTTCCTCTTGATGGCTTGGTCCCTCTTGCCGAAGCTGTGTACCTTGCCACTACTCCTAGAGCCCTGCGGCTGGAAAAACAAACACGTTGGTTATGAACGGGGTTTCCTTTATATACTGGTTTACAAACAACATCTGCTATTAGCTGCCCAGGGAGCTCAGTGGTAAGGAGCTGTGTGAAAGAAATGTGGTATTACAGACACAACCAGTAGGAACCGGAGCTGGTTAAACAGGAGCATGTATCAAGACAATATGACCATTCAGTCCCATGTTTAGAGATCATTAGGTGTTACTATATTACCATTCAGTGCCATGTTTATAGAGATCATTAGGTGTTACTGTATGACCATTCAGTCCCATGTTTAGAGATCATTAGGTGTTACGGTATGACCATTCAGCCCCATGTATATAGAGATCATTCGGTGTTACTGTATGACCAATCAGTCCCATGTTTATAGAGATCATTAGGTCTTACTGTATGACCATTCAGCCCCATGTATATAGAGATCATTAGGTGTTACTGTATGACCAATCAGTCCCATGTTTATAGAGATCATTAGGTGTTACTGTATGACCATTCAGCCCCATGTTTATAGAGATCATTAGGTGTTACTGTATGACCATTCAGCCCCATGTTTATAGAGATCATTAGGTGTTACTGTATGACCATTCAGTACCATGTTTAGAGATCATTAGGTGTTACTGTATGACCATTCAGCCCCATGTATATAGAGATCATTAGGTGTTACTGTATGACCAATCAGTCCCATGTTTATAGAGATCATTAGGTGTTACTGTATGACCATTCAGTCCCATGTTTATAGAGATCATTAGATGTTACTGTATGACCATTCAGTCCCATGTTTATAGAGATCATTAGGTGTTACTGTATGACCATTCAGCCCCATGTTTATAGAGATCATTAGGTGTACCTGTATGACCATTCAGCCCCATGTATATAGAGATCATTAGGTGTTACTGTATGACCATTCAGTCCCATGTTTATAGAGATCATTAGGTGTTACTGTATGACCATTCAGCCCCATGTATATAGAGATCATTAGGTGTTACTGTATGACCAATCAGTCCCATGTTTATAGAGATCATTAGGTGTTACTGTATGACCATTCAGCCCCATGTATATAGAGATCATTAGGTGTTACTGTATGACCATTCAGTCCCATGTTTATAGAGATCATTAGGTGTTACTGTATGACCATTCAGCCCCATGTATATAGAGATCATTAGGTGTTACTGTATGTTTGATGATTAGATTATGAAAAACATTTTAGTCATTTTAGTTATTAACTTTCTCCTTTGTGTTTCTCTCTTTTTCTCATTTGATTTAGCTTTAACCTTCTAATTTCAGCACCTCATATGACAAGCAAGCTGTCACGTTCGTCGTAATGATGAGACTAAGGCACAGTGTGATAAGAATACATTCTGCTTTAATTAACGAAGAACACTTAAACTAACAAAACAACAAAACGAACATGAAGCTATGATAAACCGAGTGCTGACATGCAACTACACATAGACAATAACCCACAAAACCAAAATGGAAAATGGCAACCTAAATAGGATCTCCAATCAGAGACAACGATAAACAGCTGTCTCTGATTGGGAACCAATTCAGGCCACCATAGACCTACATACAGTGCCTTGCGAAAGTATTCGGCCCCCTTGAACTTTGCGACCTTTTGCCACATTTCAGGCTTCAAACATAAAGATATAAAACTGTATTTTTTTGTGAAGAATCAACAACAAGTGGGACACAATCATGAAGTGGAACGACATTTATTGGATATTTCAAACTTTTTTAACAAATCAAAAACTGAAAAATTGGGCGTGCAAAATTATTCAACCCCTTTACTTTCAGTGCAGCAAACTCTCTCCAGAAGTTCAGTGAGGATCTCTGAATGATCCAATGTTGACCTAAATGACTAATGATGATAAATACAATCCACCTGTGTGTAATCAAGTCTCCGTATAAATGCACCTGCACTGTGATAGTCTCAGAGGTCCGTTAAAAGCGCATAGAGCATCATGAAGAAAAAGGAACACACCAGGCAGGTCCGAGATACTGTTGTGAAGAAGTTTAAAGCCGGATTTGGATACAAAAAGATTTCCCAAGCTTTGAACATCCCAAGGAGCACTGTGCAAGCGATAATATTGAAATGGAAGGAGTATCAGACCACTGCAAATCTACCAAGACCTGGCCGTCCCTCTAAACTTTCAGCTCATACAAGGAGAAGACTGATCAGAGATGCAGCCAAGAGGCCCATGATCACTCTGGATGAACTGCAGAGATCTACAGCTGAGGTGGGAGACTCTGTCCATAGGACAACAATCAGTCGTATATTGCACAAATCTGGCCTTTATGGAAGAGTGGCAAGAAGAAAGCCATTTCTTAAAGATATCCATAAAAAGTGTCGTTTAAAGTTTGCCACAAGCCACCTGGGAGACACACCAAACATGTGGAAGAAGGTGCTCTGGTCAGATGAAACCAAAATTTAACTTTTTGGCAACAATGCAAAACGTTATGTTTGGCGTAAAAGCAACACAGCTGAACACACCATCAAACATGGTGGTGGCAGCATCATGGTTTGGGCCTGCTTTTCTTCAGCAGGGACAGGGAAGATGGTTAAAATTGATGGGAAGATGGATGGAGCCAAATACAGGACCATTCTGGAAGAAAACCTGATGGAGTCTGCAAAAGACATGAGACTGGGACGGAGATTTGTCTTCCAACAAGACAATGATCCAAAACATAAAGCAAAATCTACAATGGAATGGTTCAAAAATAAACATATCCAGGTGTTAGAATGGCCAAGTCAAAGTCCAGACCTGAATCCAATCGAGAATCTGTGGAAAGAACTGAAAACTGCTGTTCACAAATGCTCTCCATCCAACCTCACTGAGCTCGAGCTGTTTTGCAAGGAGGATTGGGAAAAAATGTCAGTCTCTCGATGTGCAAAACTGATAGAGACATACCCCAAGCGACTTACAGCTGTAATCGCAGCAAAAGGTGGCGCTACAAAGTATTAACTTAAGGGGGCTGAATAATTTTGCACGCCCAATTTTTCAGTTTTTGATTTGTTAAAAAAGTTTGAAATATCCAATAAATGTCTTTCCACTTCATGATTGTGTCCCACTTGTTGTTGATTCTTCACAAAAAAATACAGTTTTATATCTTTATGTTTGAAGCCTGAAATGTGGCAAAAGGTCGCAAAGTTCAAGGGGGCCGAATACTTTCGCAAGGCACTGTATACCTAGACATAATAACACCCCATAGATATACAAAAACACCTAGACAGGTCAACAACCTCTAGACAATACAAAAACTAAACCAACCACCCTTGTCACACCCTGACCTAACCAAAATTATAAAGAAAACAAAGATAACTAAGGTCAGGGTGTGACACAAGCACACTTCACCCAAATGGGAATACAGTATTATAAATCATACATTAAGATTTGATGAGGCACAGTAGCATTCTTTCAAGGCCCGCTGGTTTTCTCACTCCTCTGAATCTCACAGATGATTTCAGATGAATGTTCAACTGAGCCAAATCAGATTGCACCCTAGCAACAGTTGAGTTAGGTTTCCATTGCAAGGGATCATTATATGCCATTTCCTCCTCCACCGCTGGCAAAAACATGCACTAATTACTGAAACTACGGTACGGCCAGCCAAACATGCAGGGCATTAGGAAATCTACACAGCGTTTGTCAGGAGAACCATCAAGAGAACAGCCTTATTTAGGTTTAGCAGATATTAGAAATCATTGTGTAGTCACATATTCACTGTACTGTGATTGGAAACTCAACGTTCCCCTTATTGTATACATAGATAGTGAATTTTAAAGCAAATCTATACTCTGCTTACCATTGAGAATGAGCAAGTGGTCATCAATAATGCCCGGTCTGCCGCTCTGCTTGAAATGACTGGCACCTCTGATAGCAGACAACACGTTGACATGAGGTCTGATGAGGTGCTGCTTCTAACACAGGTACAACAATCTTAGGAGAGCTACTTTCACAACCGTAGAGGCACTGTTCT
>NC_143047.1:24327500-24330000 GCF_057628025.1 Oncorhynchus mykiss | reverse complement strand
AGGCAGTCATTCTATTCTTCTATCTCTATCAGTTCATTTTGATAGTGCCACCCACCTTGTGCTCTGGCATCTTTCATTATATGACAACAAGTCATTTTTAGCTGACTAATCATTTTCATAACATTCTGCATAAATAATACACCTACAGTCAGCTTGCAAGTCTAACAGGCCCGGGTAATAACTCTGCTTTAGGCGGAACATGACAAATTATTCTAGTCAGAGGAGGTCTCCCCGTTTTCTGCTGTATGTTTTTATCTCTCTCGCTCTCTCACTGTACAGTATTGAGTGTGTTGCTGATCCCTGGAGTCAGGCTGTGTTTGGAGGACAATACTGTATGAAGAGCTTGAAGACGCACTCAGGTCAAATAATCACCTCATCCTAACCCAGGAGGCTTTAACATCCTGATCAATATGCCGTATCTGTTCAGGCTTTAACATTCTGATCAATATGCCGTATCTGTTCAGGCTTTAACATTCTGATCAATATGCCGTATCTGTTCAGGCTTTAACATTCTGATCAATATGCCGTATCTGTTCAGGCTTTAACATTCTAATCAATATACCGTATCTGTTCAGGCTTTAACATTCTAACCAATATAATGTATCGGTTCCGCACAAGGTCCGCTCACCTCTAGTTTAATAGGATTTCACCTCTAGTCTAGTCCAATAGGGTTTCACCTCAAGTCTAGTCCAATAGGGTTTCACCTCGAGTCCAATAGGACTTCACCTCGAGTCCAGTCCAATAGGGTTTCACCTCGAGTCCAATAGGATTTCACCTCGAGTCCAATAGGAGTTCACCTAGAGTAAAGTCCAATAGGATTTCACCTAGAGTCCAGTCCAATAGGGTTTCACCTCGAGTCCAATAGGATTTCACCTCGAGTCCAATTGGGTTTCACCTCGAGTCCAATTGGGTTTCACCTCGAGTCCAGTCCAAAAGGGTTTCACCTCGAGTCCAGTCCAAAAGGGTTTCACCTCGAGTCCAGTCCAAAAGGGTTTCACCTCGAGTCCAGTCCAAAAGGGTTTCACCTCGAGTCCAGTCCAAAAGGGTTTCACCTCGAGACCAGTCCAAAAGGGTTTCACCTCGAGTCCAGTCCAATAGGGTTTCCCCTCGAGTCCAATAGGACTTCACCTCGGGTCCAATAGGACTTCACCTCGGGTCCAATAGGACTTCACCTCTGGTCCAATAGGACTTCACCTCTGGTCCAATAGGACTTCACCTCTGGTCCAATAGGACTTCACCTCTGGTCCAATAGGACTTCACCTCTGGTCCAATAGGACTTCACCTCTGGTCCAATAGGACTTCACCTCTGGTCCAATAGGACTTCACCTCGAGTCCAATAGGACTTCACCTCGAGTCCAATAGGACTTCACCTCGAGTCCAATAGGACTTCCCCTCGAGTCCAATAGGGTTTCGCCTCGAGTCCCATAGGATTTCGCCTCGAGTCCAATAGGATTACGCCTCGAGTCCAATAGGATTACGCCTCGAGTCCAATAGGACTTCACCTCGAGTCCAATAGGACTTCCCCTCGAGTCCAATAGGGTTTCGCCTCGAGTCCCATAGGATTTCGCCTCGAGTCCAATAGGATTACGCCTCGAGTCCAATAGGATTACGCCTCGAGTCCAATAGGATTACGCCTCGAGTCCAATAGGATTACGCCTCGAGTCCAATAGGATTACGCCTCGAGTCCAATAGGATTTCACAAGTGTGAAAAAGTGTCTTTCACTGAGAGGAAAATCGAATATATTGTTCCTTGAACTTCAAACACGAGTGTCTAAGTGAGATTCACTGAGGAGCAATCAAATGAATATTTTCATCCTTCAAGCACAAGTGTCTATGCAACACAACTCACAGGAGAGAGAGATACAGTTTGTACAGTCCCCAGAGAATGCACCAGAATGTATCTAGCCTATACCTCGCAACATGACGATGCAATATTCAAATCAAATGTTATGTAACATGCGTCAAATACTTAAGAGTTATTTTCCAACCATGCAGTTAAAAAGTAAAAAAAGAGAAAAAATAAATAGTAACACAATAAAATAATAATAACGAGGATACACACACACACACACACACACACACATATATATATTTTAGGGCTGTTCCCGACTAAAATAAATCTTGGGCGACCAAAAGTCATCTGTTCTTTCGACCAACCGATTGGTGGAAATGTTAAAAAATGGGTATTTTTCCATTTATAGACACACGCTATGCTTGAATAAAATGAACTATATGTAGGCTACTGAGCTTATCTGATGCTTTAAGCACTGCGATTCAAAATGAAGATGCATACATTTCTAAAGAGGGAGCCAGAGATCAATATAGCTTAACCAGAAGAAAAAAAAACATGTTCTCGACCAAACTCTCCTGAAGTTGCCGTTAATAGGCTACACCACCGGTAATCTTTTCCATTTGCAGTGCCAAGTTATCTGTACCATTTCTACTGACCTGCAGATTTTCAAATGCACATTTTTATTGAACAGTTTCATTTCATTTAGAA
>NC_143047.1:23840000-23952500 GCF_057628025.1 Oncorhynchus mykiss | reverse complement strand
AGAGGGAGCGCTTTGGTCAGATGCAGCAGGTCAGGACACACTTCTCCACGGCGTACGAGCTGCCTCTTCTAGCCAGACCTGAGAACTATGCACAGGTAATAATAATTAATAATACAATAATTGAATTTATTTACTGTATATAGCGTTTTTTCAAATGCTCAAATAAAATGCTTAGGCCTCCCGAGTGGCGCAGTGGTCTAAGACAGTGCATCGCAGTGTTGGCTGTGCCACTAGAGATTCTGGATTCAAGTCCAGGCTCTGTCACAGCTGGCCCCGACCGGAAGACCCATGAGACGGCGCACAATTGGTCCAGCATCGTCCGGGTTAGGAGAGGGTTTGGCCGGCAGGGATGTCCTTGTCCCATGATGCACTAGCAACTCCTGTGGTGGGCCGGGCGCAATGCACGCTGACACGGCCACCAGGTGTACGTGTTTCCTCCGACACCTTGGTGCGGCTGGCTTCCGGGTTAAGTGGGCATTGTGTCAAGAAGCAGTGCAGCTTGGTTCGATTGTGTTTTGGAGGACGCATGGCTCTCGACCTTCGCCTCTCCCGAGTCCGTACGGGAGTTGCAGCGATGAGATAAGACTGTAACTACCGATTGGATACCACGAAATTGGGGAGAAAAATAATAATAAAAAGTAATAATGATAATAAATAAATAATAAAAGAATGCTTACATAGTAAGGAGGAAACTCTCCTCAACCACCATCAATGTGAAACACAGCAATCATTTGTGCCATAACGCTCACCAGCCATCAGCTGTCATGGTGGAGAGGTGAGGTAGGTCTTGGAGGAGCAGAGAGTGGGGTTACTTACATCTTCTGGGTGTTACAGACAAAGGATTTGAGAGAGCAGTTCAAGCTGAGGGGGAGGCCTTTCTCTGTGATACATAGACAGATCAGCAGGCCCAGATGAGGCAGCTCCCCTTCCTGTTCTCTCCTCTCTCTGTCTGCCCCCCAGAGAGTGAGGTCAGGCTGGCTCCAGTGACAGGCCAGACACACCCTCACATAGACCCAGAGAACCCCCCCCCCATGTATTATTCATCTGCACAGAGGGTCAGAGGGCAGGTGTGTGTGTGTGATACTGTGGAATGCAGCTCTGTGCACATCTGGCCACTCCATGCGAGCCTCCAGCACCACTACCCCGTCCCCCCATCTCAAACACCCCCACTCCCACATCCCTATCAGCTCCCTGACCACTGCAGCTCTCTCTCTCTGTCCGTGGAGGAGGGTGACAGGAAGCATGGAGATTTCTAAGACAGCCAGGCAAGGTGTTGAAGGACTGAGGTAGGAGGGAAATGTCTTTCCCTTCCACTTATGTACCGACCTGCAGCAACACTCCAATAGGGTTTTCAACGTTCAAATATCAGGCTATGGACAAGTAGACCATAATGTGAACGCTGCTCCACAGAGTTGATAGGTTAATGAATCATTCAAGTCGATTTGACAGACTATGGTGGGTGTCATAGTCTTCTTGATCTTCATAGCCTTCAAAGCCTTTTACCATAAAAGGTCTACCTCATCTTTAGGCCATTGAGCGCGCCGGGCGAAATACCAAGGAAGAGACAAGTGGAAGCTGGTGCACAAGATAACCATTTTTTGGGGGGTGAGCGTTGTAGACTGACG
This sequence comes from Oncorhynchus mykiss, assembly GCF_057628025.1. NCBI lineage: Eukaryota > Metazoa > Chordata > Actinopteri > Salmoniformes > Salmonidae > Oncorhynchus > Oncorhynchus mykiss. The sequence goes on along the minus strand of NC_143047.1, from coordinate 23,950,875 downwards.
AAATTTACTGAGGAAGCAAAACATGACAATAAATAATTGTACAACTTGTGCTGTATTGCATTAGTATTCTAGGTTAGAACATTTGTTTGTAAACAGGATGTCAAACACACACCACATCCTTCATTCTGCAATAATCATATTCAGTCCACAGAGGGTGTCTGAAAAAACTCACCTGACTGACTCACCCACATAGTTTTGGTATTTAAAGTGACCCTGTCCTCTCTCTGCGTTTCAGATACAGAACCCATCATGGATTGGTGGCGGCAGCGGAGCGTCTCCTGTACCAGGCTGTGTAGTGCCCTGTGACTCAGTCACATCCTGTATGACCCCTCACCCTCACTCCGGCAGCGGCGTATCTGACTTCCTGGGCGTCCCGAACCCTGGGGGTCACATGGGACAGACACACATGGGCAGCCTGTTTGGGGGTCCTGGCATGGGGCCAGGGATCAACGGGTACGATCTGAACAGCATGGACCCAGACCGCAAGTCCTCCAGCATCGCCGCCTTGCGTATGAAGGCCAAGGAGCACAGTGCAGCCATCTCCTGGGCAACATGATGCCTCAACAGCAGCAGGACAGGGGCCTCTGGGAACCCCACCACGTCCAATCCAAGCCAAAGCAGAGAGGGGGGCCAGTCTGTGCTACTATAACAGAAATATTGATAATCTAAAATTATAATGATGATAAAAGCCATAGCAAATTGCTGAAGAGGAGAGAAAAGAGACAAATCTGGACAGTGCACTTCTTTATTTTGTGTCTCTGATGGGAGAGACCAGTGGACATCAGAGATGAACAACAGTCATTCAGTCAGTCAGTCAGGTAGTTAAAGCATGAGGTGAGAGGCAGGAAATCAAGAATCAGACCTATCCTTAAAGAGACAAATGAATTGGTTGCTTGTTGGAAACAATGTGCTGGTTATACAGTAGCTATAAACCATAACACAACAAAAATAACAAAAAAAGCCGAATAGATTTGAACCAATCCCTGCACTTATTCAGTTAATACAGGTAATGCTGTTTGTACAGATATTGAGATGCGTCTGCTAACACACCTGCTAGTGAGAGTCAACAAAGCTTTTTCTGTTCAGGTGTTATTATACTTTCTTGTTTTCCGGTATTTAAATTTGAAGTGTGTATTTCTTTATTCATTTTGATCCTGGTTTTGTCCCAGAATCCCTTGTCCCTTTCTGTCAGACTGTGTGCAACTATTCTCTCCACATAAACTGCAAACTGATATTCACATATTTACGTACATTCGGCCTGATTTGGGTCTGTGTGTACATTTGGGTTTCCTAAGGTCATTTTGGTCAGCTTCACTTCAAGGAGAGGGGTGTAGGTAACGGTCAAGCCCATAGCCGATCCATCTCCGTCAGACTAACTGAAAGAATGCTGATAAAATCAGTCATATACTTCAGTTTTGGAAAGAGGTAAACCATTTCAAAGGTAGCTTACTGTTTCTGGTATGCATGGTCAGCACCAGCATAGTTTAGGTTGGTGCTACCTTCCAACACTTAAATGTCAGATATAAATCCAGGTTTGTTTAAGTGCGGGCAGACAGAGAGCCCTACTTGCACCGCTGATGAGCCATCACTGAGCCAGAGAGGGACGGGGACGAGGAAGTGGTGTGTGTGGGTATGAGAGAGGTGCACAGCAGGCCTGCTGGGGGCTACAGGGTCTGGGAGCACCAGACAGGCTCAGCTCTGTTTGCAGGAGGAGATTCAAAGTGGACATGCCATTTCCTCCCTTGGCATTTCCTCACCTCACATTTCCACCTAGGGAGTTACAGGAAAAGTGCCCTCCAGTCCCATTGCCAGAAATAACACCCAGCGGCAGCCTTGAACAGCAGAGAGGCAGTGTAGATTATATAGACAGTTTTTGAGGGAGGATAATAAAATGGTGACTAATGCCGTCAATGTTGACCACTATCTCTTTTCATGCAAAGCCTCACTATAGTGGGATGGAATTGTCAATGGAGAACCTTTGGTGCTTTTGTTAGACATATTACTTTCTCTCCACACAAAATAAGCCGTCAGTCAGTTTTATACTGGGAACCCCAGGTCTCTTTCCACTTGGAGAAGACTTGTGAAGTGAATCCCTGTGAAACAGTTTGTTGAGGCAGAGGAGGGCTGTGAATTGGCTGCAGGTCATGATGGACTTGGGGGAACGTGTACTGCACAACTTTATTCCATCTCTCACTCACTGTTTATTTTCCTCTTGGAGAGAGCCGTCAGTAGGCACTTAGCAGCTCCACTCTGTTCCAAAACCAATGTGCTCTTATGCATCTCTTAGTCCCAGATGCAATGTATGTATGGCCTTTCGCTGTTAGAGACACATGTAAGTTCAATGCTGAATTTCCTGACGGTGTGTAAAGAATGTGGAGAGGCTACGTCCCATGAGAGAGGTGTCAGAGTAGCAGGCTGTCATAAAGACTGGATAGCACTCTAGCAGAGCTCTGAAAGACCTTATTTCCATGTTTGCATCAACATGATCACTTTACCAATGACAGTAGAGGTATGTTGTTAGAAATTCCTCATTCTCCGCAGTCAGCTGTCCTCCTGACAGCTTTAGTATGACGACTTGAGTTGAGCAGGCTGAATTTTGAGCCTGGCTTCATTAACTCTTTGGCATGGGGTCTGAGCAGGACCATTTCAAGAAAAACCACCAGCATGCCAGGATGAGGATCCGATTACAGCCCCCCGGCAACAAACAGATTCCCCCCCCTCCTAGCCACCCCCCAGCAACAAACAGATTCCCCCCCCTCCTAGCCACCCCCCAGCAACAAACAGATCCCTCCCCCTATAGTCCCCCGTCCCATCCCTGGCAACAAACAGATTCCCCTGTCCCACCCCTTATAGCCCCCCCCCCCCAGGGAACAACCGGATCCCCAGTCCCTGCACCTTAGTGTGGACATGGAACAATGTGGGGGGCAAACTGTATTCCGTGCTTTCAATGGCTCCATGTCACGATTCGCGGAGGTGACAGCAATAGTAGACGTGTTCCATCATCTTATGCATTATGAGCTTTCTGTTTTCCCAAAGGTTCCCATTTGGATCAAGTCAAAACAAAAGGTCTCATAGATTTGAAGCCAAATATGATACCCCATGCACCTTAAGCAGAGAATCCATTTCTAATTCTGTAACACAAGCCTCATTATTTCCCCTTTCACTCGGTAGCTCTGCTAGGATATTGTGGTATGTACGATCCAGGATGAACTGTCAGTATCTACACTAGGTAGCTCTGCTAGGATATTGTGGTATGTAAGATCCAGGATGACCTGTCAGCATCTACAGTAGGTAGCTCTGCTAGGATATTGTGGTATGTAAGATCCAGGATGAACTGTCAGCATCTACAAACAATGGGTCAGAAACCCTTTCCAAATGACGACTCAGATTGGATCCAGTTATACATGGCAGTTCAAGCCTAATGCATGAACATACTGCTGACAACACGGCTTGTCTCTGTGTTTGGAGGTGCTCTTCTGAGATTTGGAGATGGGGCCCCTGTGCTCTCATAGGCCGCTCTAAGGGGTTGCTGGGAGTGCGAACAGGCCACGGCGTTCCGGTGTTCTGGGAAAAGAACAGTGCACACAGCTGCGCTCAGGGGATAAATGCAAAACAAACATGCCTTGCACATGCTTCTCCTCAGCTGTCATGGCTCCATTTTCAAAGAAGCCCCCACACTGCACTAGGGCTCTCCCTCTCGCTCCTCTAGCCGAATGCCTGCCCCTCCGGCACTACGGCCATACACAGCTGCACAGCCAGGCTGCAGCCTTTTTAATTAACACTGGGACATCTGTGGACAGGGATTCTTTCTGGGATTGTGTGACAGAACAGACAGAGCCGCCAGTGGCCCTGTGCTTCAGGTTGGCCTATAGCTGTCTCTGACTAGGGCTTGTAGGGTTTACAGTGCTGGGTTGGGTGCTTCTCAGAGCTCAAACACACATGAAGCTCAGGTCGACACAGAGTTGATTTGTTTACCTTTTTCGACATGTTTTTGAAAACGTTTTAAGTTCTTTATTTATAGACATGTTCTGTTATCTGCAGTTCTCTATGAATTGAGAAGGACAAAACCGAAAGCTCAGTGTTAAAGACTGCAGAAACGTAGAAGCCCATATGAAGCCTTCTTGGATGAATCACAGGTTAATATGTAAATATTCTCTTTCTCATCTACCCTAATCGAGGCACAGCTTGCCTTAGGGCCTTAACTGATTAGATATGCAGAATTTAAGTAGTTGCGAAACAGCTTGTATATCAGCTAATCCTGTTGTAGCCTGCAGGGGTCCCAGTCTGTCCCTCGGTGATGATGTCACCTTTCACACCACCCCTATCATTTCTAATACTACTGAAGCAGGGCAATAAAAATAAGTAAATACTTATTATAATATAAAACTGTGTGTTGTGTGTGCATGTAAAAAAAACAATGTTTTAATGTAAATTGGACTGATTTACAGTAATTTACAAAGACCCTTGAAATGTTACTAATTTGATGTAAAGTATTGCTTTATCTTTGTGAGATACTTGTGGGTTGGTTTTTGAGTGATCCTTCTGAAGGGGGTGGGTGTTCTTGGTTTTTGAGTGATCCTTCTGAAGGGGGTGGGTGTTCTTGGTTTGAGTTTCCAAGTATTTTGAAAGGTTTTTGTGGCTTTAAGCTATATTGTACGCCTTTTTAATTAATGATGGTATACTTTTACTTGTGTTCATGTTCTCATATATACTTTGTGTGAGTTACTATAGTACAGTAAGTTATTGCACTTACATCATATTTTAGAAAATTGTTTTACAAGCATTGAGAGCAAAACTGTTGTTCATCACATACTTATTTAAGAAACACACACACACACAAAACTGCATCAACTACATTTTTTTTAATGGATAACTGAAGTGCAGCTTCAATTGTCACGAGTAATTTCATATAGTTCCCGCCAATTATTTAAAGATCCAGTGCAGTCCAAAACGTGATTTTCCTGCTTTTATATATTCCACACTATGAGGTTGTAATAATACTGTGAAATGGTGAAAATCATAATGGACTTTTAGTGTAAGAGCTGTTTGAAAAGATTGCATGAAATGCCAGCCTGTTGTGGTGGGATGGAGTTTTGGTCTGCCTGGTGTCAACACCAGAGTTACAACCTGCTCTGCCAATAACAGCTGGTGTTGTTCTCCCCTCCCCATTCAGACCACTCCCAGACAGTCGAGCAAAATTCTCACTTCAGAAATTGCTCTTTGCTAAGAAGTTATTTTTGCTTCTTTTTGACCATTTGAATTGAAATAACAGTAAGGTACTTTACTGTTACCCTGAAATAATTCTATATTGCGATTAAAAAGGCTGCATTGGACCTTTAAACAAACAATAAAACACATTTAGTCAAAGAGGTCAGAGCTCTTTGACAAGCTTTCTATGCTGTTGTGTGGTGGGAATGATGCTACTGCAGAAGGATTCCTACTCTCACGGAAACATCCTACATTTAAAGACTGGGATGTTTTTAGGATGGCAAGACTCAGAGGAGTCATTAAGAGTAGCAGTTTTCACAATGTCCTGCAGCAATGGGCAACACATGTAGTAACGTGTGTGGAGATTTTGGGGATTCTGGTGTTCTGTTTTTACTGATGTCTATATAAATTAGGATGGAGGGGTGGGAGGGCCTTCAATAAAAATCTAGTGTAAAAAAAGAAACGCGTCCATCTTCTTGCATTTACATATCATCTACCTCATATGTACCATGATTGCATCAGTTGCAGTGACAGCCTAAAATCCCTCAGTATTTCAGACATGAGGGATGAAATGAGACCTCCTAACCTCCAAGAATGTCACGCAGTCGACAAAAATACTAACAGCGTTCCTTTGAACTGCTGACATTGTACAGGGTGGATTAGGGAGCGTGTATTAACAGGTGACAGGCGAGGCTGAACAGTGGTGCTGCACACGGCCTGGCTGTCACAACAGCCCTGGTCAGACATGGGCTTTCACCAAATCAAAATGAGGACAGAGAGCGTGACTGACACAGAGGCTTGCTACTGGTGACTGTGCATGAGAAAACCACTCCAATAAACATGCATACAACATCGTCATCCACATCTAGAACACTTCCGATTACGTTTTTTTCAACTTCCTCTGTTCTCCAGTAGCTGAATTTCCTCTTCACTTTGCTCCTCAATTCATGCACCTTGGTTGGAGTCCGGCAGCACCATTGTTCCTTTCTTTAATCCCAGGCCAATGAAAAACATCTTTATTTAGCATGTATTTCTTCACTAAGTCATATTTATATATATTTTGGGACACATTTATCACAAACAACAATCCTTACACAAGTAAAAAAACAAAACAAAAAAGGCAATATTGACATTTTAAAAAGTGTGTGCTGACAAACTTGAAATGCTTAGGACATTCCTTTAGAGAGATGAGCAAGCCTACACAGACTAACAGAAAGATAAAACAAAAAGAGACATCAAAATTGGGGAGTTGTACAACCTGGTGCCTACATCTCCATGAAGCAGACAGTCCAATGTCACCGCATCAGTTACAGTACCTTCCCTACTATACCAGACTAGATGTTACTGCAATAGTTCATTATGAAGCACAACACTTTATAAAAGGTCATTCAAATGTCCAGATACCGGTCATTCTTTTGAAAAGTGTTAGCAGTAGAACAGTTGGCAGTAAATATATAGTGTACATATTATTTGCGATATATCCTCTATGCAGAGAAAGCGGACCATACACCTCTGCAGTGCTCACACTAAACAAATAAAAATTGCTCATGCCATGAAATGACCTTAGACGAGAAGCGCCCTCTAACACTACCTTGTCTCATATTATTTATCATTTTAAAAAATTCATCAGTTCGAGATAAATGACATGGGATATATTATCTCTACTGTTCAGCATATTACACAACTGCTGTGTTTGGCAGACAGCAGCGGCAGACAGCAGCGGCAGACAGCAGTCCTGACTCACATGTAGCACCGGTGTGATTTATATACACTGACCCCAGATCAGCCAAAGAGCCCACGGGGCCTCTGGTTCAAATACAGCAGCAGTGGACATACACAGACTTGTCATCTCTCAGTCGCACAGTAGATTCTGTCCAGCCAACCAATGAGCACACACACCTCATCTCTCAGTCGCACAGTAGATTCTGTCCAGCCAACCAATGAGCACACACACCTCATCTCTCAGTCGCACAGTAGATTCTGTCCAGCCAACCAATGAGCACACACACCTCATCTCTCAGTCGCACAGTAGATTCTGTCCAGCCAACCAATGAGCACACACACCTCATCTCTCAGTCGCACAGTAGATTCTGTCCAGCCAACCAATGAGCACGCACACCTCATCTCTCAGTCGCACAGTAGATTCTGTCCAGCCAACCAATGAGCACGCACACCTCATCTCTCAGTCGCACAGTAGATTCTGTCCAGCCAACCAATGAGCACACACACTTCATCTCTCAGTCACACAGTAGATTCTGTCCAGCCAACCAATGAGCACACACACCTCATCTCTCAGTCGCACAGTAGATTCTGTCCAGCCAACCAATGAGCACACACACCTCATCTCTCAGTCGCACAGTAGATTCTGTCCAGCCAACCAATGAGCACGCACACCTCATCTCTCAGTCGCACAGTAGATTCTGTCCAGCCAACCAATGAGCACGCACACCTCATCTCTCAGTCGCACAGTAGATTCTGTCCAGCCAACCAATGAGCACACACACCTCATCTCTCAGTCGCACAGTAGATTCTGTCCAGCCAACCAATGAGCACACACACCTCATCTCTCACCACTTCTAATTCAAACCAGTATTTAGGAAAGGAAACAATACAGGCTCCCAACCCCACACCACCCTACAGAGAACAACAACCTTCCAGGTTCTATATGGACAGAGATAAACTCTTCTATGTCTCCCCTGAACTAGAAGATGCTGGGTATGTATGGGTGTCTGGGGGTTGCTGGGCCACAGCCCTGTCCGGTCAGAGACTGCCGATGTTGGGGAAACTCTTGAGCTTCTCTGGGAAGTCGTCCTTGTAGAGGACTGGGTCTGCACGGTGTTCCACTACCTTCAGGGGCATGGTGCCGAACACCGACGCAAACTTGTTGATGCACTCCGATCTGGGGAAATGTACAGAAGTTACCGGCGTTAACATTGAGGCAATCAACCACAGGAAAAATACAAATAAAACACGTTCAGATATTGTATGTCCACTACTACCTCTATGAATATTGATTTGGCATATACACACCATTTCTAGAGTAGCTAGGCGATGAGCATGCTCAGTGCAGGACGTACCTCTCTACCATGTGTGTCTGGTCCAGGGACAGACCGTCAATGGCTGTGCACTCAGGACACTTGAACTTCTTCCTTGGGGTCACCTAAATGGAACCAGGACATTGAGCTTTACAAATCTACCATTGCTACACAACTAAGAAACATACAGTACAGAATCTACTGTGTGGTGAGATCAAATCCCTGTGCTGATGAGACAGGTCTAATACCGTCACAGTACTGCTTAAAGGGATACTTCGGGATTTGGGCAATGAAGCCCTTTATCTATTTCTCCAGATGAACCTGTGGATACCGTTTTGTCTCTGCATGCAGTTTGAAGGATGTTGCCAACTAGCTTTAGCGCAATTGCTAGCATGCAAGTAAATACCATAGAATTACAATCATTGTGCTAATGCTAGTTAGCATTGGCTTGCAAAACTACCTCCAACTTCCTTCATACCGGAGACAGAGACATACAAATGGTATCCATTAGTTCATCTGACACTGGGGAAGTAGATTAAGGACTTCATTGCCCAAATCCTGAAATATCCCTTTAAGTTGCAGTTCTCTAGAATGTGATAAACCCATTAGATGAAGTCATGCTAGTTGTGACAGCAGGTCCAGCAGTGGTTGTTGCAGCAGAGTGTGATTGAGGGCTGTTGCGCTGAGGGAGGATGTTGTGCTGCTGTATACCTGAGTGGTCATTAAAAGGCCACGGCATGCTGCTTGCATACCGAGGAGAAACAGCTGTATGCTCATTAAAGGGGTGATGTATGGCCTTCCTCTGTCTCACCCACCCCACCAGTCCATCTTACTCCAGACAGGAGATCAGTTCTGAGGAGGACGTGTGGGAGATATGTGGGGTGGGGGGGGTAGCCTACTGCGGGCACAGAGGGAGGGAGTAGGCATGGCTTTGACGGTGGGGTGAGTGAGCCCTGGTGAGCTTAGGAAAACATAGTCGGAGGAGGAGTGGCAGTCAGTGACACCCAGATAAGAGAGGTTAAGGTTGGGCTTTAGGGGCGGCCTCTGCACCTGGACACGGTCACTGCGTGGTGGAGGTATCAGGGGGCACAGAGGGGTGAGAACTGATCAGAGACAGAGTCTATCAGGACAGGAAGAAACAAATGTTTCTGCATTCTGGGAGTTGGAGTTACAGCCTTCAGCTTCCTGATATGTGGTGCATGTTGTAGTACTGCTCCTAATGAGATATTAACATAGCTCCGTCCCAAATGCCACCCCATAGGGCTCTGGTCAAAAGTAGTGCACCATTATAGGGAATAGAATGCAATTCGGGACGCAAGCCATGGCTCTGGTGAACATACAACATTGAATTTGACCCCCTAAGGACCTAATGTCAGCATAATGGGTTGGGTAGGACTGTTGTGTTCAGGTGGTGGGACAACGTTGTGCACTGTTCTGTACCTTTATGGGGGCCTTGCCAGTGATGTTGGCCACCAGGAAGTTGATGGCGATATCCTCACAGTTCATATGAGCATCCACCCAGTTCTTGATGTCTCCTGGCATCTTGTAAGTGTACAGGTAGTTGAAGTACTGGAAAGGAAAGAAGCCAGTGTTACTCAACATCAAAATCAGCAAGCAGTGGAAACTACAAGCAGATAAATAGTGAAATACATGTCATCCTACTCACTGGTGACATGATAAATGAGTCTAACCTCTGAAAAGAGGGATGTGTTTTCTCAGAAGTACTTGCTTTGAATCAAAAGGAAAGCTTTTGGTTGACAGTGAGACAGATAACCTAACCTCACCTATGACTCTTCCATCCTCTCTCTCTCTCTGTGTGACCTAACCCTGCCCCCTCCCCATACTGGGCCTGGCAGGGGGACAGAGGGAGGAGGGGCTTCTGTCTGAGGCTAACCTTGTGGTAGAAGGCTGCTCCAGTCAGAACCATGGACACCTCGTTGGTCCACTCGGACTCGTACTTCCACTTCCCCATCTCGTGGTCCCACAGGTGGAGCCGACCCGGGTACCCCACCAACCGGTCTGGGAACTCCCTCCACACCTGAGGGACATGGCGGGGGAAAGAGACGGTTAGACACAAATTACAGGTTTTCCAGGAATTTGGGGAAAGTTCCAAGTTAATGGAATTTGGCAACACTAAAAACATTCCAAGTAGCCTCCTTTCACTTTCTTCAAGGTAGTGCTAGAAGACCGCTATCACGGAGATACTTTGAGCCCCAAAGTTCACTTTAAAGAGATGAAAGCTACAGGCCCTCTCTGTGATGGGCAGAGAAGTGTGTGGAGACTGGATACCGGAGCCCAGCAGCGTGTCCCGCTATCGGACCCAGCGAGAGGCAGTAGTGCCAGACAGCCTTCCTTCCCCACAGCAGCCTGCCTCTCATTTCATGTCATTATCCTCAAATTGTCCTCAATTGTCTCAATAGGTCCTAAATGCCTTCAGGTGAGTGCCAAGCTGGGCTGTAGGCATGGACAGCATCAGCTCTGGCCTGTCACCATCTGTCACACATCAAACATATCTCCAGCACCCGGCAGCCGCCTCACATATAGCCTTACTGGAGGCTGACTTAAGCTCCCTGGATGAGTTTAAACTCTGGGGTCAGCTCTAAGTGGCCTGTGTTTACCTGCCAGTATGAATGCACTCAGCCCAAGGTCAAACATTTGGGGTGACATCTCCCAGGCGTGATACAGGGTATCCTCTCTCTCACCTCATAGCCAAACTGTAGTTCATCAGACGTCAGCATGATGATGTCATCGTCGATGGCCAGCACGGCCTCAGTCTCGATCTCGTCGTAGGGGAAGAAGCGGTTGCTGAGCTTGTTCTCTTTGGTGCGCACCACCTTGAGAGGCGCGGCAATCTTCGGCCATAAAGAATCTAACCGAGGGATAGAGACCAAGGGAATGAATGATAAGACTACATTATACAGACAGGTCAGAGAATCTAACCGAGGGACAGAGACCAAGGGAATGAGTGATAAGACTACATTATACAGACAGGTCAGAGAATCTAACCGAGGGACAGAGATCAAGGGAATGAGTGATAAGACTACATTATACAGACAGGTCAGAGAATCTAACCGAGGGACAGAGACCAAGGGAATGAGTGATAAGACTACATTATACAGACAGGTCAGAGAATCTAACCGAGGGACAGAGACCAAGGGAATGAATGACAAGAATACATTATACAGACAGGTCAGAGAGTCTAACCGAGGGATAGAGACCAAGGGAATGAATGATAAGACTACATTATACAGACAGGTCATAGAAAATCCATTCTATCAATGCAATGGAGGCCTTGGCAAACGGGTCAGTTAGCATTGTGTGCTACTTGAGAAGCTGCAAGACATTAAGCAAACTGTGAAAACTACTTCCACACATTCCAAATCTGACAGTATATATTGCGTCACCCACCTACACCTAAGACATCAAACCAGACTTCTAGTTTTCTAGGTCAAACTAACATCTAGACTTCAGTTGGAGAGGTGTGGAGTTGGGTTGCCATCAAGGGAGACGTTTCAAAATGGCAATCCTAGTGGAAAGTACACTAGCAGTAAAACTACAATCACTGACTCGAATCGCAACGCCAACTTGAATCATGTGCAAGCCTGACCACACCAAGATTCCTCTCAAGGCAGAGCAACAAAGTTAGCTTTTTTAAAAGTAGTGTTTAGTGAGCTTGGGAAGTGTCCATGGCACGGAGCAGTCAGACAGATGGCACAGAATGTGTCACCCCATTAAGGCTCTAACTGGGGCCTGACAAGCAGGCAGCGCTCCCACCGACGAGCTCTGAACGTCTCCACACTAAACTGTCAACGGGAGAACTGCTGTGATATATTCAAGGGCTTTCTTCTCTCTCTCTCTCTTTCCTCCTCTCTTTTCCAAAGATGAGCTGGGAGATGTGTGCAGTGCAGGGTGAAATCTCCAAAACAAAGGTTAGTAGCTTAGCTCTGATTTAGCCTGGAATCCTGCTGCAATCCCCATCTCTCCTGTAGTTACCTCGACCTTCATGCTCTGCAGCTCCATAACTGTCTTTGACCAATGTGAAAAACAGGTTTCTTCAGGTCATAATGCTAAGATTGTATGAGTGAACAAATAAACTATGAAGTTAATCATGACAAACAAACACAGTACAATCTCTGTGCATGTCAGAAGCACAATCAGGCCTTGTGAGGATGAGGAGGAAATCCGTCCTCATCCCAAGCAGAGACCCTGAGTTGACCCATGAACGGCCCCTTGTTAATTCTAATGGGTCACAAAGCTCTGGCCAGGCTCCACTGACGCCTCTAATCAAAGGCAACACTGGGCCATTAGAGTGAGCTTCAAAGTGGCTCGCTGCTTCATTACATTACACAACTCTATGCAGAGGACAGATTTCATTCCCTGCCGTTCCCTGAGCTGTCAGTGTTAAGGGGCGCCATAAACAGCCGCATACCTAAATCGCCTTGTTAAGAGGAATCATTAGAGCGAAAGCCACAATAAATAATGACTAATATCAGCTTACTCTGAAACATCTCTAATGGGCTCTAAATGAGGGCTGTGGCAGGAGGACAGACAGGCAGCACTAGCAGAACACTGCACACTGTTTGATGAAGTGGAGTGTCTGTAGTGGACAGTATATCAACATGAATGAAAGGCCTCTACGTCGTCTGGCTTGCCAGTACTGAGGAGACCTGTTGACATCGGAAGGTTAGAATGAGGTGGCTGCTGCAGCACCGAGTAGGGAACCAGTTTCCTGATTCTCAACACGAAGCAAAGCCAGAGAGAGGTTTGGCTCCAGCCTCGAGCATGTCATGCTTTTCAGGGTCTAAACTTATAGAGAGACGGGTCTTGGCTGCTGAAGCTATCATCACTCATCTGGTTCACATCAAGAGCTCCATCTTGTGTATTAAACCATGGCATGGTGAAATAACCACTTCTTCTCACATCAAGTTGGCAGTTAACATGGAGTGTTCAGCCACTTTCCCATTCCTTGTGTGTATCGATCTGCCAACTTCAGTCGATCTCTAAACAGAGATAACATTTTTTGGGATTCTATGATAGCTATGAAGTAAGGCAATCTAAACAGAACACCAATATCCCATCTTTGAACATCCAACAAACATCCAACAAAGCATCATCGTTGTCACTGAAAAGGTTAACTCATGAAAACTCCTATTGCTGGTGTGCTTGTTTAAGGGTAATATTTGAATCAATAATGGGTTTAATGAACAATATGGGGAAGGGAGGGTTAGAATCAGAGGTGTATTCATGAGGAACCAAACAGAAGAACATCTACCAAAATGGAGAGGGACTACCTAAACCTGTCCAATAAGAAACGTATTTTAGTTTCAGCCCCTCAAAAAAATTGATTTTGCAAAACGTTACGCTACGGTGTGTGCTAATGAATACAGCCTAGGGCTCACCTTCAGGGGGACTCTTGTTCTGGTTGTTCCACACCACCAGTAGCTTGGCCAGGCTGGGAACCTTGGAGATCTCAGTGATGACCCGGAAGAGGCTCTCGATACGGTCGTAGGTCAGCACCACAGCAGTGAACCCTGGGGACCTCGGTGGGATGAGAGGCAGGAACAGAGGGCTGTTCACACTCGACCACTTCTACAGAGGACAAGAGACCAAAAAGGTTAGTCACGCTCTCCTACAATGCATGTATGTATGCCTTCATTTGTCTGCCATCCTGGCCTGTGACATGTTTTCCATCGTGATTTAAGCTGCCATTCCATTGCTTGATTCAGCAGTGAAGTCACCTGCAGTGATTGCCATACAATGGCTTTACTAGGGAACAGAAATAATCTATTAATTCATTTGAAAGATTAATAGACTCACAACCGGGAATGCCAAGCACCCAGCGTGAAGTAGTCTGGAAAGCCAAGCACACTAAGAAACGAGCGGTAGCGGAGCTGTTTCAGGAGCACAGCTTAGAGAGTGTGTAATACAGAGACAAAGAGCTCCACCCTCATCTCAGGTACATGTGTAAGTTGAGTCCACACACTGACTTGGCAGTCTTGGCCTCTCCTGCTGTTTCTACACTGCTGCTTTGGGATATTATAAGTGACGTTTTGTCATGAAGCTCTGGTGAGCGCCATGCAGCAGAGGTCCAGATGAGTTTTAGTGGGGAGAGAGAGAGGGGGGAGGCAGGGGAGAGAGAGAGGGGGGGGGGCAGGGGGGAGAGAGAGAGAGGGGGGAGGCAGGGGAGAGAGAGAGAGCGAGAGGGGGGAGGCAGGGGGATGCAGGCGACGGTGTCGGCGACTGTCTACTGCCAGTGTGGGACTTGGCTCCTCTTCCTGGCCCCGTCTTAAAATGGCCCGTTAACTCTGGAAGATGCAGACCCTAGCCTAGATCAAGTGACGCTGTAAAATAAAATACTGGCAGTGCAGAGAGCCCTATGATGCAGTGACACACACAAGGAGACATAATATATATATATACACACACAATGGGACAATGAGACACTCAATCCAGACCTCTGAACTAACATATAGACAACTGACATTTTGAGTAACGCGATTATACAAGAGTAACAATATGTCAACATGTGACACAGGAGACTCACTGCAGTAGCTTAAAGTGCTCTACAATGCAGGTTCTCTCATCTACAGGGTCAACTTCAACGCGACCGTTCTCTGTTAGCAGGAGCATTATGTTGACTGGATGATGTGGTTTTAACCCTTAATTAACTGTCAAACACTACAACAGTAGCATTTTCAAATAAAGGAGGTTGCAGCTGACTTAATCAACTGTACCAAAGGTCCCCCAAAGCCTCCAGACCTCCACTAGAGACATGTGCTAACCTCATAGGGAGGGATTGGAGATTTGAAATAAAAGTGTGGGCTTCTTGAAGTGCTTCTCTGTTCTGCTGCAGACAGGTGACCACAGACAGACTGGTGTTTCTGTGGCTCTTCCAACAGCGTCCACCATGTCTGTCACCATAAACATGGTCACCTCATATACCCTACATCAGTCAGTGCTCACCAATAAAAATAAAAAAGCTCAACTTTACTAGCAAACGGAAACTTCTCTGGGGTGGTGTGACACTGACATACAAGCAGAGGGGGAAATAATTAAACTAAACACGGTGACACATTAGTGGTGAGATGAAGAGGAAAAGGACAACTTAAGTCATTTGTCAGATGACATAAACAAGATGAAAGAAAGACAGCCACTTCTCCAATGTTAATGAGCCCAGTTAAATTTAGTTTACTGCTTACAATGATCAATTTACACAAAAACGGGATGATGCAGCCATTTGGGTGATTTAGGCTATACATTATTGTGGTGGTGTTAGGAAAAGTAGATTGACGCAAATCATTGTAAACATAGAGAACAAGATGGCATTTGAGTGTTTGACAAACAGTGTTTTCTCCACAATAACAAATGATTTTCAATGGCAATGTGGAAGTAGCAGCAGCTCCAGTGATGACTGGAGGCAGGTCCATCTAGCCAGCAGGGGGGCTTTGATTTGTGTGGTTTGTGATGATTGCCTAACAGTGATTAATGGAGAAGCAGAGATGGTGAAGCCGTCACATCTTCAAGAGTCCTGATATGAGCACATTCACAGTGCAGGCTTCGTCTGCGCTCTACCAGTGAAGGAATCGTCTGGCCAGGTTTCTTGGCCCATTTAAACCACTGAACAAGCCCCGACTTAGCCTAAATTCAAACATTAGATGTCCCCTAATGGTCAAGGTCAAGTTTAAGAAATAATCAGTTGCCATTTTCCAAGAATACACATTCTATGAAAGGTGTAATTAATTGGACCGACACCACCCTTTTTAGCAAACCACGGTGCATTGTTTAGTGTGCACCCAATTGTGTGTTCACACCGTTCCAAACTAAGGGAGAAAACACACCAAAGCTCAGAAGACAAAAACACTCCAAACCAGTCTGATATGAAAGCCCCCTACGGTACAAAGCCTCCTAACCTTCAGGCACCTTTCAGAGGCTGAACAGGTGACTACCATGGATTACCCGTTTCGCCGAACAAAAAGCATCCCGTCTGTCCCTCCCTAGCCTGAAAACCCTTCTAAAGGCACTGCTACTAGCAGAGAGCCTGTGAAATGTGCTTTCAATTATGACCCCGAACGAAGGATACAGAACAGCAGAGAAAAAACAACTGCTTGATTTATTTAGTGTCCTGTTCCAATTCTGCTCGATGTGTTTCCACTGAATACGTAGAGATAGCACTTCTCCAGCATTGGAACGGTAACAGGTCTGTGGCCCTGCACAACTAACCTCTTGTGAGCAGGGGCTGAGACAGCACACCTAAATGATGACGATTGGTTGGGAAAAAAGGCAGACAGGAGTCTGACAGAGAGAGGTGGGTAATGTCAAGTGTAACTGTTGCTTAACCAGCTACCCACTCCAAAGAAAAAGGCAATACTAGCTGTGATTGAGCAGTTGGCTAGAGTAGAAAGTAATTAGTCTTGAAGAGCTTTGAATTACTCCGAGAAGCCAAGTGTTGTAAACATACCTTCAGTCAGAGTCAGCTGACTTGTTCAGACCAACATATCACAAACCATTGGTAGGACTGTCCAATAAGAGGAGGAACATGGGCCACAGACAGACAGACAGGACGGAGGGCGGAGCTGCATGTGATGTCTTTGGGGACTGCAGCAGATCAGGCAGGGCTGATTAACAGCCCCTGAGAGGTGATAGCTGAGCCAAGCTGTCTGCATCCCCACACTCCCACAACCACAGAGAGGTTACTTACACACACACACACACACACACACACACGAACACTCCTTAAACCGTGTTCTCTCACACATACACAATGACTCAAACACTAAGGCATGTATTTTTCACCGCACTGGAGGCATCCTCCCAGTGCAGAACTGCTGACACAAACACACTGGCTGTTTCAGCAGTACTGGGTGTTTACCAAGCAGCCAAAGACCGCTAGACTACATGTGTGGAGAAAGGGACCTATAAAGAGGAAGCTGGCCTGCCACCCAGCCGATACACTGGGAAAGACTTACCTGGGAAAACTGTCATATCTGTCACTGAGGGAGTCAGTCACTGTGTTTTTCTGTTTTGAGAGGCCAGCACAGTAGTGTCAGGTCACACATCAATACCAGACACTGCAGACTGCACCCCCATAAATATGACTCGTATGTCTAAGAAGATTCAGTGGTTAACCGCAGTAAAAAACAATAACATTATTAGTGGTGTAGGCTAGAGGGGCATAGATTATAGCAGGCTCCAATGGAAGACTGAGGTATCCAATCATGTTAAAACACATCTAGCCTAAAACGCATCTTTCCACTCTTTAAAGACCTAGCAACTAGAGGATTACTCACCACCACAGGGGGGTTGTTCCACTGTTCGTAGGTGCGGGCAGCATAGGGGTAGATGCGGTCATTGATGATCTGAAGCGTTGTCATACCGATGGCCTTCATGGAGCTGAAGTAAGCGTCCCAGAACCAGCGGGCCTGAGGAGAACAGAGTTGTTTTGGAGTAAAAACATATGGTCTGGGCCCTGGACAAACAGACAAGTTGTCATGAACATGAACACACATTCAGAAGGCATCCCAGTGACTGGAGAACAGGAAGGACTGCTCTAGATGGTTAGAATCTCTAACAGCATCTGTCCTACAGCAGGCCAAGACCTTCTACAACTCACCTGACTTTCAAAGCACAGGGCAGCCAAATATCAACCTGGCCAGTGGTTCCAACCTCTTTCTGCTACTGTATTTTACTCTTCCAGTAGTACCCCCTCATGTGTATTTTTACCAGTAGACCTATGGTCTCATGAGTCTTCTCAAGTACCCCCAGTGGTCCTAGTAAACCTGGTTGGGACCCCCTGCTTAAGGCCCATTGGGACTATAATACATGTTTGATCCAAGATGTATGCAAACTATGTACACATCTACTTTTAGTTTTCACTACTAGTCCATGGTAACAACAAGGAGCATTACAGTGCCCGAGGGGAAGGTGCAGCCTAGCAGTCAATCATATTTCAATGCAGATGTTACTAGTACAACATCCCCAGGTAGCACCCCAGCTTCCTTGGTGCTCCCCTCCCACTGATCCATTAGGAGACATCAAGGGACAGCTATGGAGGGAGAGGAGCCCATAAGAGTTAATGATCATTAAAACAGAACTGTCTCCTGCCAGGAGGCACCATGTCAGTGTGACCTGACTCCAACTCAGCAGGTCCTAGGTGACCCTGAGTGCAGCACACTTTAACAAGCACATGTCGGAGGTCCATACTGGATCCCTCAACTCCAACTGACATTTGACTGGTTAGCCAGAGCACACCCCGGAAACTATTCGCACAGCCAGAAACTCAAGATATTAATAGCATATTTGTTGGGTGAGAATAAGACCCCCAGCTGAAGACGATCTCCTCTGTTTTGGATTAGGAGCAGAGGAGGATCAAGCAACAAATAGACAACAGCAACAACAGTGCACAAAAGGAAAACTGCAATGCAGCAAACACAGTGATAGCATTGGCTGCTACAGCTTAGCCAATGAGCCAACCGTTTTGCTAGAGCTGTGGTAGTCTTGGCCTGGCTACAGGGCTCTGTCCTTCCATAGCAGTGGAGCAGCTTGGCCTGGTGTTTTTGTTGTCGTATAGTCCAGAGAGCTCTCAGCAGCACATGAGAAGGGACCAGCCCCCACTCCACACCCCCATCCTTAGTCCCCTTTAACACAGGAGAAATACAAAAACAGCGTTTATTTTTATGGAGGGGGTGAGGAGTATTCAAAAAGACTTTCTAATCTCAGGGGAACCCAACGGCCCATAAATCAGCCAGTGATGAAAGTTTCCTTTCCGACCGGGAGGAGGCAAAAAGCAAACTGCTCCGGCCTAAGAGGCCCGCTCCGCCCCCTCCCAGCGCCTGCAGGAATTTTTATGAGGGAAGAAGAGACGGAGTCACAGCAGAGAAAAAGGGCAGAGGGGTCTGCTTCACTGCAGCACTGTCGTTCCCTTCCTCTAACATACAGCGCTGGACTAAGGAGACTGAACTCTCTTTGAGGTGTTCTTGGACTTGGACCATAAACAACATCCATCAATTCAAAACTGATTTGGTTAATCTAGGCTACTGAAACTAAAATAAATGTAACTACTTGCACCTCTTAATAAGATATAAATATTGTAAAAGTAAAATTGTCATGGTGAACAATTACTTAGCACAAACTTGCTTAGGAGGACATTGTAGTATTACCACAATGACAGACAACTGATCATCAATAGTGGTTCCTGTGGGACTGAGAAATCATAATAATAGCCAGAATTTCACGACCAGGGTCAAGGGAATGACCCAGTCCACCATCTCTTTCTCTAGCTATACTCTGCTGTCCGTCAACTCCTTTTAGACAGGGAGGGTTCAGACAGGATTACATTGGGCTTGGTACTATAGCTGCAGCCCTGTGATTGACAAGTACTAATTTCAGCTGTACTGATCTAACAAAGCATGTATTCTATTCCTAGGGTCTGATACAAACAAGGCTCAGAGGAAAGCCTCAGGTGACCACCACTAACATTTAGCAGCTGTTAAGCACTTAGGTCCCAAATTGTGAGCTATGTGGATACTACCACATCAAATGTTGAAATCCTTTTTTTCTCCTGAAATGATGCTGCTGGCTACTGATGGATTAGGAGTTTTACATTTGACCTTAGTTGTGAGGCCCTGTATAAGTGAGACAGAATGTCTCCTCAATTATCCAATTATCATTCAATTCAGGACTTAGTATATCATACAGATAGTCAATCAAAGCTGACACAGTCATCATGAGTAAGGCTGTGTTATTCTGATCTTTTTTCCACTAATTGGCCTTTTGACCAATCACATCAGATCTTTTTCACAGCTGATGTGATTGGTCAAAAGACCAATTAGTGGAAAAAAGATCAGCAGTGTGTATTTTAGGCATACTAGCCATATGGTCAGAGACCTTTTAAACCCATAAAGGACTGAAGATGACAGTGTGGAATTCAGAACCACTGAGGAGGGAAAGGCAGTTAGGCTCTCTGTTGTACAGTGAGTAAATACTTCACTTCAGCTCTTCAATAAGATCAATCAGAAAAAAATATATATCTTCCTACAGCTCTTAGAAAAATTTAAGGGAAGAAAAAATACATAATTTTGCACACGTCCAAGTGAGTTAGAGTTGACAATGTGTTGTCTATACTATTGACAATGTCAAGTCTTTATGGGGGACCAACTCAGTGATTCCCAGTGTCCTCTCCTCTCCAGCCAGTGAATGTGAGTGAGGAGTCTCTCCAGATGTGTACAGGTGTGGACTGATTTGGAATGGGCTCTACGGCGCCCCATAAATCCTGGATAAGATGGGCCTTTGTGCTCCGGCCCCACCCCACCCGTACACGTCCTGAGCCCAGCTCCAACACCCTCCTCCAGTCAGTCCTGCAGGGGCCACAGGCACGCGCATGGCAGTGACATACCTACGCCTCACGTTCCCCTGGCTTAAGATGTACTCACTACTCAACTCAGACCAATATGATTTGGTTGTGTTCCTCTGATCTCCAGTGAATTGATACAATGTTTATTATCAGTATTTTTTTTTACTCCAAACAAACTACAATCCTTATCAGTCCTCATCTCTACTGAGAACCTTTTCCTGACAGGAAGACAACTGATTACACATCTCATTACTAAATTCCAAGCCCTAGACACAGACAAACTGTCAGAGAAACACTAAGAGCAGTGGATAAGCATTTCAGATCCCCACAGCTACAGAGACAGGAGGGGGAGCCTCAAGGGAAGACATGTTCAAGGCTTGGCGAATGAAACAACTCCAACAGGGTTTCTGAGCTGTGGGGCTGATATGTCTGTTTGGCCAGTCTAATTGGTAAATGGACTAGCGTTGATACAAGGGAATGAGAAACAGCTTGGACGTGCAGAGCTCTCTGAGGGCTTTCACTTCTGTTTATTGAGGCTCAGTTGGACCAGTGAAAGGAGGGGATTTGTCATTGATTTGGCGCGACTGAAACTAACACTGAAGAACCTTTATTAAGAGCTTTTTAATCAAGATTGGGAACATGACGAGACAATCCAAACAGACAACAGGACAGAAACTCTCATCCTAAGGGCCCATTACAACGTGTCTCTCACCCTTCAGTCTGCCTGTGTTATGGCTTCCATTGGGCCGACAGTGAGGCACGCGTCTCCCAGGTTGGAATGGGAGCGTGAATGTCACAGCTCCTTTGACCCCGTCTTCACACTAACTTAACCTGAGAGGGCCGGAGGCACTTTCTCCTGAGGCGTATTCATCTGGAAATAGACTATTACTACAACTCTATAAAGACTGCATTTCCCTATATGTGCATAGAAAAATCCCCAGGAAAGGGATTCAGTCTATTTGAATGTTCGCTGAAGAAAAGCTGTGATCTGACTGTCACCTGTCTTTGCATCTCCTCCACCTGCCTGTGAGGGATACTCTTCAAGATGGTGTACATCTCTGGGAGCTTCTCCTCTGGAATGACCACGGATGCCCTGTACAATACACACACACACACACAAATGTCAGTCAGTATCAATGGCAAACACGGCCACTGTTATTAAACTAGATCAGAAATCCCAATACGAGCTCAGAAAATCTAATGCAGAGATATGTGTTGAAGTTGGAGTGAGATCATGAGCAGTGTCTTTAGCAGACCTCTTCCAGTCGAGGACCTCAGAGAAGGGCAGGATGTAGGAGTCTGCTAGGATGACAGGGACACAGCCAGCCTGCAGCACATCACTGAGGGTGGCCTGTCCCAGCCGAGCCCCACGCAGCACCACACAGAACGACGACTCCTGGGGAACACAGATTACCACGAGGTATTACAGTATCATAGCCATATCAACAGTACATAGTTTAATGACATAGCCGTCGCCAAACTAAGAAAGCTTAGACGGGTCAAAAACAGACTAACACAATATTAGTGAGCAGCTTGTGTTTGGTCAAATGACTGCATGAACTGTCGATGTTGCCTCCCATATGGAAGAGTTTAGGGTGGGGAGGGCAATGTCATGGTGGACCAATTACAGATGTTAAAAGTATACAAGCAGGCAACCTAAAATATTATTCTAAAATACAGGCATCACTTATAGCGAACCTTTCCAATATCAGAGGTGGAGAAGGGGGGTGCTTTCACTGAGATTCTGCCACCACACCATCAACCTCCACCCCTCTAGTACCTCTCCTTGGTGGGACGTACCCCAGATGTGCGGCTATGCTGCACCCATACCAGATGATAAGCACACTTCCTGTCTAGACAGGCCAGAGACGGGCTGGAGATGCACTCTGAGCAGACAGACAACGCAGAGAGGCACACTGGCTGACTGACTGCCACAGGCATTGTTGTAGTTTCCCAGGTATACTCTGCATAAAGTTACCCACATAGATAGACTGCTAACTCTTAGAGATGACCTACACAGCTGAGCAGAGCCCTCTTAAATGCATTTAAGTCAGATCTGCATGGTCATTATCAATGTTAAACATCAATTTCCCCCTAAGCTGTGTAATGTCTACAAGTGTGTGTACATGTTAGTCTAAATGGTAGCAGGTCTCTGTGTGCGTCTCACCTGGAGGATCAGGGGGTAGTCGAACACCTGGCCCTTGTAGCAGCGTTTCCTCGCTGAGGCGACTCCCTGAGAGAGGTTGCTGCACTTGTCCAGGAGGAGCAGAGCCTCCCCGTTCTCCTCCTTCAGCCTCTCCAGCTCTGCCCGGTACTCACGGTGGATGGCCGTCTGAGACGACAGAATGAAGTAGCGCCGGGGCCTGCAACGGGACGGGGACACCATTAGAAACAATGTAAATCTCTGTGGTCGATGGTGACTTTAAAAGATAACTTCCCAAATGTTCCCACTGTCACATGAAGTGAGGATGCCTGTTGTCTTGCTTGAGGAAGCGATAAGAGTCCTAATCTAGGTGCGGAAGTGTGGGCGGTGGTGTTGCTGCTCACCCAGGCTGTCTCTCGGGCAGCTCTACGTCTGCAGACAGAGGGCTGTACACAGGGATGCTGACGTCATAACCCTGCCTGTAGGTCCACGTGGAGAAGCCTCCCCCTGCAAGCAGAGCCCTATAACACACGTATCCAATGTTACACCACTGTCACATAGGCTTACTTAGTTAAGACGGAGAGAAGAGACAGCTATACAGAACTTTGCAGCAAGACAATACATGACAGATGTGCAGATACCCTGGCTGTTTCTTGTCATATCTGCTGAACAACGCTATTGAGTAACATGAAGATTAAGAAGTATTCACCTGGACAAAAATAGGCTGCCTAAACCTCATCCTTTTGGAGATGTGTATATGTAATGGTTACATGAGAACTGACGAACAATCTTTATGGCGTCCTACCTGTGGATGCAAGGACAACCTCACGCACACACACTGGCCTATATATACACACACACAGCTGGTTCTGATGAGGCCCCACGCCAAATGGAGCACAGCTGGATGAGCCCAGGAAATTCCCTACAGCTCCAGATAAGTGTTCATCGTCTCAGGGCTTTCGGTTCATAAAACCCACCTTTTCCACCCAAAAGGAGCGAGCAGCCAAGAGCAAGGCTGGGAAACATGGCCTCTCTCTGTGGCAGTAAATACCAGGAGATGAGGATGTCTGCCCGCTCAAGGCCGCTAGAGGTTCTGTCATCTCTGGACTACTTTTAAGTAGTACGTTCATCTTAGTTGAATATTTTTCAAGCCCCCCTGTAATTATATGCAAGTACTGTAGTTGTGTTGGAGATAAGATGGAACTGAATCTGGATTAGCTAGTCAAGTCAAACTACAAAATATGGAGCGAAAAAACTAATTTAATAAAAACTATGAGTCAATTTAACAAAAATAAAAAATGTATAAATCTCTGAACATAACATCAGACTAAAGGACACGGAAAGAAAACTGAAAGCTAAGATAACGCCATGCTTCCCTCTAGTGGTGGTCTTGGTAGAACAATATGTGCCTGGCAGTAACTCTGCTAACAAACACTGATTATTCACGCTGGAGTAAATATTAGCTGGAAGTCAAGGTTGGTTGATGAACAAAAAAACAATAATGTGAGTTTATCCAACTATGTTCATTGTAATTGACTTTCATTTTTCCTGTGCTGGGTTTATTAAGGTTACCTGTCTCTTGGTACATCAAGGGCTGTGTTGTAGTCTGGAGGTCCTCCAGGTAACATGTTGAACAGAAGGTGGTTCATCCCTTTGTCCCACCTGGAAACAAACATCTTTAGGGGTCAAAAACCGACAAATGTGTGCACTTAGATATCTGAAATGGGCTGATAGATCAATGTGGTAGATGAGAGCGGGGGAAGGATGAATGACAGAGGGTAAAGAAGGATAAATACATATGAAGAGAACTCCCAGCTTCGGGTGGAGGAGATAACAGTGCGACCCGAGCAGTGTGCAGGAAAGGTTACCTGGGGAGCATGGCCAGAGCCTGGGCAGTCTCCCGGATGCGCAGAGAGTTCTGATTGAGCACATCAATAGAGGGCACGAATAGGCATGCCCTGGTGACATCATCAGTGTAGAACTCACTGTCGGAGATGGCACTGAGCAGGTCATTGTATTCTCGAGACAGGCCTGTGCTGCTGATTGGCACTCCTCCCTCATCCACAAAACGCTGCAGAGGATAGATGTACACCTGCCAGACAGAGGGTCATTTATGATGGTCCACTTTAGCTGCTGTTGGTTCAAAAGACAAGGTTCAGAGACTAACAATAGCAGATGAAACTAACTTCACGTATCTGTAATTTGTGACATGTGATGATGGAAACTAGGCACACCTTGATTCTATTCTTAGGGTTGTAGCCACATCGATACACATCAAAACAAGTGTGCATTCTGCAGCTAAGGTCCCCTCTCTCAGGAATAGGGTTGGAGACAGGCAGTTGGACGAGAGGTGCATCGTGCACGCTGCGTCGGTCCAGGCTCCAGTCTGCCGTTGATTCGATGGAGTGTGGCCAGAACTGGAACATCCCTGTGGCGATGAGTCCCAACAGCACCACAGAGAACAGGGTGATGTAGTAGATGCGGTGCTTGGTTTTCATCCGTGGAATCAGAGCCGGGCCCCGTGAACTGTACTTTCCAGACGCGCACATGCTGAGCCTGACCATTCAACAATTTTGAGAGAGACAGAAATAAATATATGGCTCCTGGTCCGTTGACACACTGCCAGGGTATGTATCAACAGTCTAAAATGACTTCCTCTCCTAGATGAAATGAAGCCATGTTGGACTACTGTTACAGCAAGAAATAAACAAGTTACTGTAACGTTACTTGGCCTTGCCTAAAAGAGCCAATCAGGTCTCTTTATAAAAAACTACGTAACGACTTTAACCCAGTGACCGCTTACAACATTAGCTGTCAATCAAAGGCATTCTGTGAGGTAAAACTAGCTAACGATAACAGGCTAAACTGAACAACTATCTAATATAACTTAAATACACTGGCAGCAAACTCAATTTAGCTAGCAGACTGGTTGACGAGTTAGCTATATTGACGATCAATGAAAACTTAATAGATTCGCGAAAAGCAACTAGTTTAGTCGGCGTTTATTATAAAATACCAACTATATATATAGTGTATGTAGCTAGCTAACATCACACTTCTCATGATAAACTGAAATCTTGAAAAGTAAAAACAAGTGGCCAGCTAGCTTCAAGCTTAACTAGCTAGCATGTTTATGCAGCAGACTTCGATTTGATCAGTAAACTTACATTCACGCTTGACCGGTGCGAAGTCGATCACAAACTGTTAATTCATACCCTCTTCTTAGCTAAGCGGCAAAGCCATAATGTATAGTTTTTATACATTTAACGTTAGGTAGATAACATCAATACCGTTTAATTAGCTATCGTGTGAATAATTTGATTTCCGGAAGTGGAACTCTTCTTCGCCTGTCAGAAACCCGTGGGCGACTCTGCATGCACTGGCTATAGTCCCACCTACTAAGGCGGAGTATCATCACACCCACCCAGTAGCATATAGATTTATTTCACAAGAGACATTGTTTTTCTCCACTTAATTATACTGTCTCTTTAACTTAATTTGTGAATGGATAGCTATAACCTGGCATGAAATAGCTATATATGACTTTATAATTTACATGTGAATATTTACTTGAATGTGCAATCAACAGAAGCATAATGTCAGACATCCAGATAGGGCCGAGATCATTTCAAACCAAAGCCAGCTGACATTTGGGCTGTTATGTAGGTTGCTACCACTGTTCTCCCACCGCACAACCACCATTATGGTAGGCCTATCTAGCTAAAAAAATATATATATATATATATATGCAGCTTGTTGAGAGGTTAGCAAATAGAAATTACATTTAAAAAAAGTTCCAAGTAATTCTCTTTAAAATTGGTTTTGCTTTATTCCATTACAGGCAGGGCAGTGAGGGGTGGCGGGGGTTAAATACATTCTCAATCTGGGACAGGAAGGAAAGGGTAGGAAACCAGGTAAACATGGACAAGACATCATTGAATTATTTATCTGTCAACACAGACCAATTTCTAAATCAGTTATCAATTTAGTTCAATTCTGCCAATAATCTGTCATATAGATCGTTCTCACTAAATATATTCATTTTTCTTCTCCATACATTTGTACTTTTTCTATATAATGTCAATATTGATATAGATTTGTAATATACCTGTTATCGTAATACAGTCATTTTCTACGTTATTTTATTTATATTTAATATTTTTTATTTATCTTTTACAAAGACAGGAAACAAGACATCTGCATATAAATAAGGACAAAGAAGACACTGCTGTACATGTCATGGTGAAAAGGGAATGTGGCATCTTTCTATGGTGGTGCTGATATTGCCTACACTGGGCCGTGACCCACTGCAGCAAAGCTATTTCACACTGGTTGTTCAACACTGTGCTGGCACAGTAGAGACTGCTGTGAGAGCATGGATTTGGGTGGTGTCAAACTGTAATCTGGCCACAGAGTGAGGCCTGTTGAGTGACACCACAGCAAAGCCAATTCTAAGAGTACAGCTTCTATAGGTCACCACAGTGACCCCTTCATAATGGATGTATTGTATCATAGGTCACTGTAATGACCCCACTTCCTATTATAGAATCTGTCTTTCTGCCATCACCATGGCAGCTAGTGGAGGCTGCTGAGTGGTGAAAGGCTCATAATAATGGCTGGAACAGAGCGAATGGAATCAAACACATAGAAACCATGTTTTTGATACCATTCCGATAATTCCGCTCCAGCTATTACCAAGAGCTCGTCCTCCCCAATTAAGGTGGCACCAACCTCCTGTGATGTTGACACCCAGTACTTTTTCACTTGGACAGAGTTATTTTCCCACAGAGATATTCCCTTATTTTGAGAGTCGGCTGAAATTCACCAGCCTTTCCCAGCAACTGAAAGCCGAACTCATAGAACGCAAACCAAACTGTTACAAGAGTAATAATAAGGATAATAATAACATCAATAATAGTAAGAAACAACAGTAATAAATAATGTAGTATGTCTGATCCAACAAATACAACTGATATGAAATATGTTTGTAAAATGTAGTGAAAGTGGGCACTACAACCCGTACAGTTCAACCTCAATATGCTTGAGATGAACCAGTTTAAAGGGAACCAAAGACATAGAAGTCATTGACATAATTGTGTACCTCAGCAAGACCCCTTTAAGAGGAACAATCTCCTACAGTGCATCTCATGTTTTTTTTAAATAGCATAATTGGCTTGGTACAAACACTTAGAGAGAGACATGTTTTGGGAGATATGCGCCATGGCAGTGGTGTTGGGATAGCTTCCTCATCTTCTCCAGGGCGTTTTAACACAGTTTGAACAGGAATAGACTGATTGGCTATTAAAAGGGAGCGATACCAAAATGTATCTTCTCCCTCTCGGAGTTAAACTTGAAACCTGTATCTTTGTTTTGTCAAAGTGTACATTTTACAGTATTTCACAAACATAAACAATATCACATCTTATAAATACATTTGGCAATACATTTTTGGGCAAAAAGGGGGCAAATTGTGCATTTTGATGTGTGTGAGATGGTCCGTATGTTAGTAAGAGTTACTGACTGACGAGTGAGTTCTGTTAAACAAAATGGATACTACGTTCCTCATGCTATAAAAGACAACCAAAGACCAAAATCACATTCTTAACATTTGTCACAATCACTGTTTTAAGACACATCAATTCTCTATGATCGACACTCCTTCTCTTCCACACTGTCATTCCCTGATAGACCTGAGAAACAAAACGTCTCCTCTCTCTCCTCTCTATTGTTCAGCATCTGTCTCCGTTTTTTTTAACTTTCCTGATATTAAAGAGGAATAAGCTTTAGGAGCTGATGAAGGAGGAGGGTAAGTTAATTGTGATTATGTGCCAATAAAAACCCCACCTAGTGTCTAACTCCTCCCTATCCCTGTTCAGTTGTCTCCCATTTGATAAAGTCACGTCACTGCAGGGCTGTATGCTACCATGTGTTGATGTGAGATAGTGTGTGTTGGAATGACAGTCAGTGGTAAGGCTATTCACCCCAAAGCAGAACAGGCCCCTGGCATGCAGACAGAAATTAAAATGTTTATTACAATAGCAGTGAAAATGCTTTACACAGCTTTTGACACCTGAAAATGGAACAAGAGTTTTTCATCTCAGTCTTATTCATTATGGTCTGCCATGTCATGTCTTTGTAAGGTACTGTAACAGCATAGCAGATTGCATTCCATCGCATGCATGTTCAGTGATACTTTAACATCAGATAGATGCAGCAACGGAATAAGGAAAGAGGAGAGAGAAAGAGTCACGGAGGGACTGAGTGGGCCACTATACCATAGACGCCAGTGTGTTTTCTTCAGGGTAGGGACAGGGAGTGGAGGTTCGTAGTGAGTGCGTGGGAAGGGGTGCTCCGTCGGCGGGAGAGAGGTCATTGAGCTCACCAGAGGAAGAGAGAGGGAATGAGGGTGAGAGGGAGATGCCAGAGGAAGGGTCAGCAGATCCAGCAAAGGTACGCGGGGGCTTGGGGACCAGGTTAGGCTCCATTGTGGCCCGAGCCAGAAGCTGTGTATCGTCCCCCCTCGGTCCTTCCACTGGCCCCTCTCCCTGACCATACGACCCCCGACCGGACTCAGACTCCCCGTCAGACAACTCCAGAGGTGGTGAGCCACTGCCATCCAGCCTAAAGAGAGAGTCCAGGTACTGTGCAAACTCCAGCACTGCCTGGCTAGGGTTGCCGTTGGACAGCTGGGCTGGAGGAGTGGAGGAGGAGGGATGTGACTCTCCTGTCTCTGTTTCCCATCCTTCTACCTCTACTCCCTCCTCCTCCTCCTCCTCATGGCTGATCCGTGGGCTGAGGGGAGCATTAGGGGTGCTGCCTGGGCTGTAAATGCCAGGCATTTGATGGCAAGGGACGACACAAGGCTCTTTTTGTGTGAAAGGCTGACCTACGACACTCTGGGCCAGTGGTGCTGGGGAGTGGTGGCCACTATAGTGCGGGGTGGAAGGGGAGAGCCGCATGGGGTAGTCTGGGGTGGAGCCAGATCCCAGAGGAGTGAAGTAAGGTCCTGCCTCTCCCAGCTCGTGCTCTGGGGTGGCCTGGTAGAGGCAGTCGGCAGCCAGCAGCTCGGTGCGGGAGCTGAGAGAGGGGTTCTCCTCAGGGATAGGTGCATTCAGTTGGAAGGGGAGGCACCCCAGCATGGGCGAGCCCCTGAGTGCAGCTGAGGAGCGTCGGGAGTCCAGGCTGTAGAGGGACTCGGCGTCTGACAGGCTCTCCATCACGGCCAGGGGGGCGTGGCGGTCCCTCAGCTCCACGGTAAGGCGCTCCCTGGCCCCCCGCAGAACCACTGGCACTGGGGGAGGGGGGCACTCCGCAAAGCCATCCAGTGATATCTCAGAGCGAGCACAGGAACTGAGAGGAGGAAAGGAGGGAAAGAGGATGAGAGCAAAGGAAAGAGGGAGATTAGAGGGGAGGGAGGGAATACATTGGAGACAGAATACGGTAGGAATAATATAAGATGGATGTGAGTAAAGAAAGGGAGGTATTAGAGAGTAGAGATGATAGAGATGATAGAGTGATAGAGGAGAGGGGTTGGAGCACAGAGGGGTAGGAGAGAGGGATAAATGGTTACGGTCACACTTCACAATCACTAACAGGTCACTAGACTGCTTCTGTTCTACAGGGGCTAAACCAGACGGGGACGAGGGGACTGTGTACTACAATACGTTGCCACTGATCTGGAGTCAGACCAATGACTGTGGGTCAGAGAGCAAGGACCGTGCATGGGAGAAAGTTAGTGGCAGAGTTAATGCTGTCATGCTTTACTTCTATCTGAACACATAGAAGAACAAACCTTGAAGGACTAGGTACATTCTTGCAGACTCTTGCACATAACATACATTCCTTCATTGCCCAAGATAAAGGAAACACCAACATAAAGTGTCTTAATAGGTTGTAGGGCCACCATGAATCAGAACGGCTTCAATGCACCTTGGTATAGATTCTACACGTGACTGAGACTCTATTGGAGGGATGCAACATAATCATTTTCATGCTCATCCACCATTCAGTGGATAGGGGTATTGTCATCCTATGGGGCAGAGCCATGATAGCTAAAATAAGGTAAAAAATAACAGCCTGCCCAGCATTTTTAGACATAACCCTAAGCATGATGGGATTTTAATTGCTTAACTAACTCAGGAACCACACGTGTGGAAGCACCTGCATTCAGTATACTTTGTATCCTTCATTTACTCAAATGTTTCCATTATTTGGGCAGTTACCTGTACACATGCATGAGATTTTTGATTATAGTCAGTCAGTCATACATGTTCCCAGTCTCTGCCCAGACCCTCCCAAAGCTCCACCCATATCCCAGTGGACTAACCGAACGCTGCTGTTCCTGCGGTGTTGGGTGGTTGGGGTGGGTTGTTGGGAGGCAGGAGGCGGGACGGCTGCCATGAAGATGGTCTCTGGGTTCAGGTCCACCTCGGTTGGGCTCACCATTACCTTAGCAGCCGACAGCAGGGCTGTCTTCCCTTTGTTATAGTTCTCCAGCACCTGTCAATAACACGGTAGGAGGAGCAGTCAATTTACTGCTACCAGCATTGTTGACATTATTGACTGATTTGGAGGCTCTGGAAGGACTGAAGAAGGAGGGAGAGCAGTAACAGTGAACTAAGGTGATCAGTAAGGAGCATTTAAGTGCTGTAGAACTGGAATTGCCTGTATATGTCATTGACATCAACAAGAACAATGGATTGACAGGTAGGCTAGTACAGGAAAAAGTGAATGTTAAGATTATTGAAAACAAGGCATTAGAGACGAGTCAAAACTGTGTCAAGTGAAGGGAAAGATGAAGGTCAGAAACACTAAGTCCATCCACCCTCATTTGTTTAAGCATGATACTTGAATACTGAACAAACCTGGATAGCACAGGCAAACACCAAACCCGAGTAGATACCAAAGTCATGCACTATACCCCTGGATACAAATCTGAGACTTTCACGTTGCTGCAGAAGTATTCCATAATATGTAGGCCTACGCAGATGTATGTGTGGTGTGTACACCCTAAGTAGGTTACTCATCTAAACTAATGAAAAAGAAAAGAGAGCAGAGAGAGCACAGACAACAGTTACTACACACTCATGGTAATCACATCACCACACAGAGAGCACAGACAACAGTTACTACACATTCATGGTAATCACATCACCACACAGAGAGAGCACAGACAACAGTTACTACACACTCATGGTAATCACATCACCACACAGAGAGAGCACAGACAACAGTTACTACACATTCATGGTAATCACATCACCACACAGAGAGCACAGACAACAGTTACTACACATTCATGGTAATCACATCACCACACAGAGAGAGCACAGACAACAGTTACTACACACTCATGGTAATCACATCACCACACAGAGAGCACAGACAACAGTTACTACACACTCATGGTAATCACATCACCACACAGAGAGCACAGACAACAGTTACTACACACTCATGGTAATCACATCACCACACAGAGAGCACAGACAACAGTTACTACACACTCATGGTAATCACATCACCACACAGAGAGCACAGACAACAGTTACTACACACTCATGGTAATCACAACACCACACAGAGAGAGCACAGACAACAGTTACTACACACTCATGGTAATCACATCACCACACAGAGAGCACAGACAACAGTTACTACACACTCATGGTAATCACAACACCACACAAAGAGCACAGACAACAGTTACTACACACTCATGGTAATCACATCACCACACAGAGAGCACAGACAACAGTTACTACACACTCATGGTAATCACAACACCACACAAAGAGCACAGACAACAGTTACTACACACTCATGGTAATCACAACACCACACAGAGAGCACAGACAACAGTTACTACACACTCATGGTAATCACAACACCACACAGGTAAATATATGATTTGTCTTTAATGAGTTAAAACACAAAATGAAAAAAAGCATGATTCAAGAACAACATATCATTAATAAATATGAAAACATGTGGATCACAAGCCATGCATTTTTTAAAACACATTGTGACATGGAATACAACATTACAACATGAACATGACAAATGGCTATAATGAAACATGAAAATAAATGATAATGGGAGTTAACATTGAACAAACATGGATGGTATTGGTATGAAAGCTGTGTGTAACAGGAAGAGATGGACAGAGAGGAAGGTGAGTAAAAACAGTCAGCTAATGATGGGTGTCAATCAGCACAGAAAAAACTAAATGAAGTACAGTACTTTTCTGGACATAATTATAGCACATACTGAGAACCAGGCGAAAGACCAATAAGGCAGCAAGCAGCATGACCTTAATATTTCCATAGCAACAACAACAACAGAAAAATGCACATCACCAACACCCCAGCAGCACCATAGGGGACACAATCAGAAACAAAGCCACCAAGATCAAATACTGTAAAACACATCAACCAGTAGGTGCATCTCCAACAGTGCTCAGAGTGCTCTCCCACAGCGCAGAACAGTACCAGCAAAGTACTGTTCTGCCTCCATGACCAGTGCTTGACTTGGACTGAAATAGGTGCTGGGACTCATTTTGAGTGCTGGTATTGTTCACATTTAGGTGCTTGAGCTAGGAAAAGGAGCTCAAGCAGTAGAAAATGTGAGGTGCAGGTATTCAGCTCTGGTGAGCTCCTGCCCAAGTCAAGCACTGACCATGACTAATAGACAAGCACGTCCTCCCTCTTTGTAACGAGCCCATTGAGATACATTATTAGGTCAATTTATCTTTTGTCTAATTATATCAATGAATTGAGCATAAACCAGGGCTAGCTCAGTGCTCCATCATCTCACTAATATAAAGTGAACTGGTCTGAATGGTCGGAGGTTATTTCAGGCTGGTCAATCTGTACAAGTAGTCATCACTGTCAGGTAACAGGCTACTCTAATTTAAAACCAGCCATTAGAATCTATTTGATGTGACCACACGGTCTACAGGAGCCTGGTGGCCAGTCTGTTTGTGCCATCATGCCAACTGTGGGGGAATCAGAGGACTCAGAGACACTTAGCACATCCTCCTTACTCAGGACACCTTGAGCTGCCAATTAGGAACAGTAGGAGGCCACAAGGAATAATAAGGAGGGGGTTAGTGTTGGAGAAATTGGGGTAACCATGGAAACCTCACTGCATCTAGAGAAAAGTGTGCATTAGTTAGTAAGTAGGTTGTGTGGTGGTTTCTCAATCTGAACAATTTGAAGCTAAAGCAAAGAGCAAGACAGGGTTTGTAAGACTGAAGAGGCAGAGGAGGACTGTGAGCTGGAAAGGAGAGGTAGAGGCTATAACGTTAAACCAGAGGATTTGGGATAGGTTGTGTGGGGGTGGTAGATTGTGTATTTGAAGAGTCTATTTGGAGAGATGAAGGGGTATTGGATAGTAGAGGTTCAGAGGGGCTTGGTGGAAGGGTACTGCAGGGTACACCTGTAAGAGAAGTATATGGGGTCTGTCTGTCATGATTGTGGGGGAAAGGGTAGGCCTGTTTGGGGTGGTACTTGATGCTTGAGGGAGAGAGAGTGGGTGTGACACAGAGGTGTAGAGAACAAGTCAGTTTCCTGAGTAGAGGGGCCATTCGATAATAGGGAGACGGCGGGTTGGTCAACGTGGGAGACGGCGGGTTGGTCAACGTGGGAGACGGCGGGTTGGTCAACGTGGGAGACGGCGGGTTGGTCAACGTGGGAGACGGCGGGTTGGTCAACGTGGGAGACGGCGGGTTGGTCAACGTGGGAGACGGCGGGTTGGTCAACGTGGGAGACGGCGGGTTGGTCAACATGGGAGACGGCGGGTTGGTCAACGTGGGAGATAAAAGTTTGGTCTATTTGCGGGGAGGTATTTGATGGTTCAGTGGGGGGAAGACTACCTCTATAAGAGGAGGGGTAAAGTGTGTTTGGGGAACAGATGGGGTATCTAAGAGGGGTAGATGGCAGCTCTATTTTGGCAGTAGAGGGACAATCTGAAAGAGAACAGGGAGAGGAAATGTATTTGTGGGTATCAGAAGAGCTATCTGAAAGAGGAGAGGTAGAGAGTGAGTCTTTGTGGGGGTTAGAGGAGGTATCTGAAAGAGGAGAGGGAGAGAGTGAGTCTTTGTGGGGGTTAGAGGGGGTATCTGAAAGAGGAGAGGGAGAGGGTGAGTCTTTGTGGGGGTTAGAGGAGGTATCTGAAAGAGGAGAGGGAGAGAGTGAGTCTTTGTGGGGGTTAGAGGAGGTATCTGAAAGAGGAGAGGGAGAGAGTGAGTCTTTGTGGGGGTTAGAGGAGGTATCTGAAAGAGGAGAGGTAAAGAGTGAGTCTTTGTGGGGGTTAGAGGAGGTATCTGAAAGAGGAGAGGGAGAGAGTGAGTATTTGTGGGCATTAGAGGAGGTATCTGAAAGCAGAGGTGTAGAGGGCAGCTCTGTTTCAGAGGTTATGACCACAACAGTGCTGGCTGGTTGGCCCTCATCCTCCATCTCCATTGGCTCTGCACCTGCCTGCTCAGAACTGAGACCAAATGGTTCCAGTACCTGCAGAGACATCATAAGTATCAACACAGACATACAAACACACCACTGCAGTTTCAAATCACACAACACCATGCTTACACCAATACCCAACACACAGCAGACACACTCCAACACCAATGCAGTTTCAATCACACAACACCATGCTTACACCAATACCCAACACACAGCAGACACACTCCAACACCACTGCAGTTTCAAATCACACAACACCATGCTTACACCAATACCCAACACACAGCAGACACACTCCAACACCACTGCAGTTTCAAATCACACAACACCATGCTTACACCAATACCCAACACACAGCAGACACACTCCAACACCAATGCAGTTCCATTAGAGTAACCTCAGTATTGACTAAGCATGTAGTGCCTGTGGAGCAGACCAGACATAACATCCAGCACACCGTCAGTGAACAGCACCCTTCTCCAGCTACCGCACAAGAAAACACGAGGTTAGTTCTAACTATTCATTGAAAACATACAATTGTTAGGAAAGCTCTTACAGACAGAAACCCACAAACACATTCATACATCGAACATTCATCCAGTGTCGTCACCTGCCAACTCAGTGTATGAATGATGTTTGATTCATTGATATTTCCCTCAGTGCATTTCACCAGCGCTCCGATACCTTATTCTGTCACCTTCCCCAACAGAGCATCTGACCAGCACCCCTACACCTTCATTGTATCTACAGGAAACCTCCACTCATCCCATCCAACACACAAAGGAAACCCAGACAGACATGGACAGTGTATCTATTATATTCACAGACCTTGTTGAGTCCCTCCATCACCATGTGAGGCATGTGCTCGTTTAGCATGGCAGGGGAGATGATGACCTCGTTGAAAGACTTGTTATCCCCCCAGAGAGCTGAGTAGGTGGGCTCCTCCTGTCCACAGCTACACACAGAGGGGCATGCTAAATGATATACGCAGCAAAATGATGTATGCATGCACATTTATACCAAAAGTAATGTCTGAGTAAAGCCAGCCTTTTCCCTAGTACAGTTTCTATCCAATTAGCATTAAACATGTCACACTAGATGTGTACTAAACTGATTGGTAGTATACACTGTCCTCACCCACCTGGACTAAAGGAATGCATTTGTGAGGATGCTGTTCAACTAAAATACCGCTAAGCTCACCACAAAGCTCTCAGCATTGGGACTGAACTCCTCCCTATGCAACTGGGTCCTGGACTACCTGACGGGCCGCCCCCAGGTGGTGAAGGTAGGCAACATCACCTCCTTCAAACTGATCCTCAACACGGGAGCCCCACAAGGGTGCGTCCTCAGTCCCCTACTGTACTCCTTGTATACCCACGACTGGGTGGCCTCACACAGTCCCAACTCCATCATCAAGTTCACTGACGACACAACAGTAGTAGGCCTTATTAACAACCATGACGAGACGGCTTACAGAGAGGAAGTAGGCATTCTGATGGTGTTTTGCCAGGTAAACAACCTCTCACTCAATGTCAGCAAAACAAAGGATCTGATTGTGGACTTCAGGAGGAACCAAGCTGGGCACACTCCCATCCTTATCAACAGGGCCGCCCTGGAGACAGTCAAAAACAAAGTTCCTCGGCGTAAGCATCTCCAAGGAGCTGAAATGGTCAAACCACACGGACACCGTGGTGAAAAAGCTTTGGCGCTTAAGATGGTGGAAAGGATAATTGATCTAGATCAAGAATCAGCCACCAATCTGTACACAAAATTCATCCACCTAAAACTTGAAAGCCTTTTACAGGACACTACTCATCCCCTTCACTCAAAACAGATAGATATGGGGACTCTTTTATACAACAGCCATTAGGCTGTATAATAGATAGTCTGTTGGTCCCTCCAGTGTACAGCATATTGTACTTTCACTTTAAATGTGTAGCTATAACACTCTGAATTAATTATTTTTTTGTGGTTTCTGTGTTATGTTATATGTAAAGTCTTTCTTTTTCAATTAAAAAAAATAATGTTTTATCCCCTTTTTCTCCCCAATTTCGTGGTATCCAATTGTCCTTCGTCGGGAGAGACGAAGGTCGAAAGCCATGCGTCCTCCGAAACACAACCCAACCAAGCCGCACTGCTTATTAACACAGCGCGCATCCAACCCGGAAGCCAGCCACACCAATGTGTCGGAAGAAACACCGTGCACCTGGTGACCTTGGTTAGCGTGCACTGTACCCGGCCCGCCACAGGAGTCGCTGGTGCGCGATGAGACAAGGATATCCCTACCGGCCAAACCCTCCCTAACCCGGACGACGCTAGGCCAATTGTGCGACGGACCTCCCGGTCGCGGCCGGCTGCAAAAGAGCCTGGGCGCGAACCCAGAGTCTCTGGTGGCACAGCAGTGCTCTAGACCACTGTGGCACCCGGGAGGCCCTATGTAAAGTATTTTTAAGCACATGGGCAAACAAATCTCCCCCTCGTGGGGGATGGCACGACAGTGACTCTTCAACCTCAGGATTCTGAAGAAATTTGGCCTGTCCCCGAGGGCCCTCACAGTGTCCAACAGGAGCACCATCGAGAGCATACTGTTGGGTTGTATCAACACTGCCGCTGACTGCAAGGCTCTACAGAGGGTGGTATGCTCGGCCAAACGCACCATCGGGTGCATACTGGCTGCCCTCCAGGACACCTCCAACACAAAGTGTTACAGGAAGGCCAAGAAGGTCATCATGGACCTCAGCCACCCGAGCCACGGCCTGTTCTCCCCGATTTCAACACTCAATATAGGAGCATCATGGCAAAAACTGACAGACTGGCCAAGAGCTTCTACCTCCAGACCATCCGGCTGCTGAATAGCCACCACGAGGCAGCTACCTGCTCCCCCTGTCCCTCTCCTGCCCCCCGGACTTCATTTGACCTCCCCCTCAACGGACATTTATCCGCCCACCCCTACCTCCCCCTCAACCCACAATGGACATTTCTCCTTGTTACTCACTCGTCACTCTATGGAGAAGTATCCTTGTTTACACACTTAACTACCTTTAACTGCTGCAGATGTATAGAATTTAAAACAAGCTGTAAATATGTGTCAATATACAGTACATGCCGTCCTGGGATCTTTTTCTATTCTATTTTGACTTTTTATTACTACTATATAAAGAGGATTCCACAGTACCCTGAAACGACATCTGTGACCCTGTGCATGTGACTAATAAACTTTCTTGTGCCATCATTGTAATGCCAGGGCTCTTACCATGTCTCTGAGGGGTGGTTGTGGACCACGTGGATGACCTTGCCCGGGGGGTAGAGGGGGGTGGAGGCTGACAGGGCGATGCTGAGATCACTGGGATGCAGCCAGAGACGGGTGCTGGGGGGCACGGGGGCTGTCTGGGGCTGGGGGCCGTCGTCCACAGGCAGCTCGGACTTAGGAATGCACTTAGTTCCCCCTGCAATGATCCTCCACTGGCAGGGAGATATCAGCAGTTACAACCTATACTGATAGCAGTTACAGCACAGTGTTGATGCTTCCTTTCTGTAGAATATACAGAGCTTGACCCCCCCCCCCCACACACACTTTGCTATCTAATTGGAAATACAGTTAAAGTCGGAAGTTCACATACACCTTAGCGGCTAGCCAAATACATTTAAACTCAGTTTGACAATTCCTGACATTGAATCCTAGTAAAGATTCCCTGTCTTAGGTCAGTTAGGATCACCACTATTTTAAGAATGTGAAATGTCAGAATAATAGTAGAGAGAAGGATTTGTTTCAGCTTTTAATTTTCATCACATTGCCAGGGGGTCAGAAGTTTACATACACTCAATTAGTATTTGGTAGCATTGCCTTGAAATTGTTTAACTTGGGTCAAGCGTTTCAGGTAGCCTTCCACAGGCTTCCCACAATAAGTTGGGTGAATTTTGGCCCATTCCTCTTGACAGAGCTGGTGTAATTGAGTCAGGTTTGTAGGCCTCCTTGCTTGCACACGCTTTTTCAGTTCTGCCCACACATTTTCTATAGGATTGAGGTCATGGTTTGTGATGGCCATACCTTGACTTTGTTGTCCTTAAGCCATTTTGCCACAACGTTGGAAGTATGCTTGGGGTCATTGTCCATTTGGAAGACCCATTTGCGACCAAGCTTTAACTTCCTGACTGATATCTTGAGATGTTACTTCAATATATCCACATAATTTTCCTCTCTCATGATGCCATCTATTTTGGGAAGTGCACCAGTCCCTCCTGCAGCAAATCACCCCTACAACATGATGCTGCCTACCCCGTGCTTCACTGTTGGGATGGTGTTCTTCGGCTTGCAAGCCTCCCCCTTTTTCCTCAAAACATAATGATGGTCATTATGGCCAAACAGTTCTATTTTTGTTTCATCAGACCAGAGGACATTTATCCAAAAAGTCCGATCTTTGTCCCCTTGTGCAGTTGCAAACCGTAGTCTTGCTTTTTTATGGTGGTTTTGGAGCAGTGGCTTCTTCCTTGCTGAGCGGCCTTTCAGGTTACGTCGATATAGGATTTGTTTTACTGTGGATATAGATACTTTTGTACCTGTTTCCTCCAGCATCTTCACAAGGTCCTTTGCTGTTGTTCTGGGATTGATTTGTACTTTTCGCACCACAGTACGTTCATCTCTAGGAGAC
Organism: Oncorhynchus mykiss; assembly: GCF_057628025.1. Taxonomy (NCBI): domain Eukaryota; kingdom Metazoa; phylum Chordata; class Actinopteri; order Salmoniformes; family Salmonidae; genus Oncorhynchus; species Oncorhynchus mykiss. The sequence goes on along the minus strand of NC_143047.1, from coordinate 23,911,027 downwards.
AGAACGTGTCTCCTTCCTGAGCAGTATAACGACTGTGTGGTCCCATGGTGTTTATACTTGTGTACTATTGTTTGTACAGATGAACGTGGTACCTTCAGCCGTTTGGAAATTGCTCCCAAGGATGAACCAGACTTGTGGAGGTCTACAATTTTGTTTCAGAGGTCTTGGCTCATTTATTTTGATTTTCCCATGATGTCAAGCAAAGAGGCACTGAGTTTGAAGGTAGGCCTTGAAATACATCCACATGTAAACCTCCAATTGACTCAAATGATGTCAATTAGCCTATCAGAAGCTTCTAAAGCCATGACATCATTTTCTGGAATTTTCCAAGCTGTTTAAAGGCACAGTCAACTTAGTGTATGTAAACTCTGACCCACTGGAATTGTGATACATTAAATTATAAGTGAAATAATCTGTCTGTAAACAATTGTTGGAAAAATTACTTGTGTCATGCACAAAGTAGATGTCCTAACCGACTTGCCAAAACTATAGTTTGTTAACAAGAAACATGTGGAGTGGTTGATGACCAAGTTAATGACTCCAACCTAAGTTTTATTTATTTTGTTGAACCTTTATTTAACCAGGAAGGGCTCATTGAGATTTAAAATCTCTTTTTCAAGAGCGTCCTGGCCAAGATGGGCAGCACCAAGTCATTACAAAAATTACAGACAAACAACATGAAAAACTACAAGTAATTAGGTAAAAACCATAGAATTCACAAGAGTATAACAAAATCAAAAACAGCAAATTAAAAAAGTTGACAGGTCAGGGAATCAGTCTCAAGATCATTCATCAGTGATTTAAAAATACTCATCGGGACAAATTCTTCCAGTTTAAAATATTTTGTTAGACGTTCCAAGACGATGGCACAGAGTACATAAAAGCCCTTTTACCAAATTCAGTTCGGACATTTGGAACAGTTAGCAGGAAAAAGTCCAGCGAACGAATAGAGTACCCACCACATTTATGAACAATAAAAATGCCCAAATAAAAAGGTAGTAAACCCAAAAAGGCTTTGTAAATTAAAGTATACCAGTGACTGAGCCTACGAGTGACTAGAGAAGGCCAGCCAACCCTGGTATACAAAGTGCAGTGGTGCGTAAGGGTTTTGCAGTTTAAAATAAATATATGTGTATGTAAACCTGCGACTTCAACTGTACATGCGCTACCTTGGGCTTGTCGCTCTTCTGTAAGACTTCCAGCAGGTGGCGCCGAAACCCCTCCAACTGAGAGAGACCGATCCTATGAGACAAACAGGAGAGAAATGAGTACAGCTGTACACCATGACAGATATGATACTTGAAATAGGTGGGGTTTCTACATATATGACATACCTTGGGACAAGGTCCTTTCCCAAAACGACAGAAGTGACAAACTCTTTGGAGTACTCCATGGCATCCTCACTAGAAACAAAATGACGAGGAGAGTCAAATCAAATCTAATTTTATTGGTCACATAGACATATTTAGCAGATGTTACTGCGGGTGTAGCAAAATGCTTGTCAGAGACACAAAAAGTGAAAGAGGATGTGAAAAAAGGAAGAGCGGGTCAGAGTGTGATGTGTACCCTTCTCTTTCCCTCCATCACCACAAACTGTTGCTGCTGAATTTCCAACCAGATGTTTTCCACACACAAAAATCATGAGTCTGATCTCATTCCAACTGGATAAATAATTCAACATCTCTCCACAGCAAGCGTCGATGTGTAGAGGAATCAAGGCCAGCGATGAGTTGCCCTTCGATAAAAAGCATCCAAGATATTGACATCGGTGTTACAAACGGGATTGGGATCTAATCAATATCAATAGATAAGATCAGAGACAAATAGACTTGATCACGAGACACGACTGACAAATATGAAGAAGATCTCAGCACAGAAAACACTGGTGTATACAGAGATGGTGCTTCTGAGTTCCCTGCTTTATGCTATAACCTAGAAACTGGATGACTTGACAAAAGGCCTCTACCTCATCTGATCAGCAGAGATAATCTAGAACCAGTTCTAACCACAAATGACCTTCTCAGAACAGCACTGGACAGGCAGAGCACTGGAACATGTCGGTATGTTCACACAACCTCTTTCACCATGATTTACATCGCAAATCCAGTATGAGGGGACTGGCAGCTTTATAGAGATTATTCAGCTTTGCCACAAGGCAAAAAGAAACAAGCCCCATAATAGAGCCTAATATCTACCGAAAGAAACAAGCCCCATACTAGAGGCTAATATCTACTGAAAGAAACAAGCCCCATACTAGAGGCTAATATCTACTGAAAGAAACAAGCCCCATAATAGAGGCTAATATCTACTGAAAGAAACAAGCCCCATAATAGAGGCTAATATCTACTGAAAGAAACAAGCCCCATAATAGAGCTTAATATCTACTGAAAGAAACTAGCCCCATAATAGAGGCTAATATCTACTGAAAGAAACTAGCCCCATAATAGAGCCTAATATCTACTGAAAGAAACAAGCCCCATAATAGAGGCTAATATCTACTGAAAGAAACAAGCCCCATAATAGAGGCTAATATCTACTGAAAGAAACAAGCCCCATAATAGAGGCTAATATCTACTGAAAGAAACAAGCCCCATAATAGAGGCTAATATCTACTGAAAGAAACAAGCCCCATAATAGAGGCTAATATCTACTGAAAGAAACAAGCCCCATAATAGAGCCTAATATCTACTGAAAGAAACAAGCCCCATAAAAGAGCCTAATATCTACTGAAAGAAACAAGCCCCATACTAGAGGCTAATATCTACTGAAAGAAACAAGCCCCATAATAGAGCCTAATATCTACTGAAAGAAACAAGCCCCATAAAAGAGCCTAATATCTACTGAAAGAAACTAGCCCCATAATAGAGCCTTATATCTACTGAAAGAAACGAGCCCCATAATAGAGGCTAACATCTACTGAAAGACACACATGGACATGTTACACAGTGATCTTATGATGGTTGAAGGTGAGACGTTTTAGTGTGCGTGTTTAGTGTACTATCAGTAATTTAGTTCCCAATGCAATTCCAGCCTATACAAGCAATGGGATATGGATGTCTGATGCAAAGTTCTTGATCCGAGTAGGTCTTTGTGCTTTCTGTCCTGTTGCAATAGCTATAAGTGGCTACAAGCAATGGGCCGAGCAAATACATCTACCATATAGTTTGATGACATGATGAAGGCCATAGTTACCTCAGAAGGCCACCTGGTGGAGAGTAGGAGTAGCACTGCAGTGTGGGGTACTGGGGGCGGAGCAGGAAGGACAGGATGGCTGCAGTACCGGCACCAAGGGAGTGTCCCACTATCACCAGCCCATAGTGCATGGTTCCCTTACCCTGAGAAAAACATTAGGTTTAGACTTGTACACACGCACACACACACACTCTTCTAATGCTGTTCCCATGAAAGTGTAAGTTACGTAAACATGTATTACATTTCAACCAATATACACAAATCCTTTCTACACAGATTAGAATTATACTCTTATACACATACACCTAACCCCCCCCCCACACACTTGAACAAAATCTTATATTTATTTTAATGCTCTGTTCCCATGAAAGTGTTAGTTAGACAAACGTATTACATTTCAACTAATATACACAAATCCTTTCTACCACACTCCACACTGAGACATATCCACATATTCATCACTCATGTACCAAATCTCTTCCAAAGGCTTGTGACAAGATCATTTCCTGCTCCAGTTTCTTCTTAATGTACTCTGCTGAGTAAACCATCCCCTGAGAGAAGAAGAGAGGAAGGGAGGAGAGAGGGAGAGGCAGACTGTTACATTCCATTCATCTTTGCTTCACTTCAGCCTCTATTAAATAATTTTAATCTACTAATTTTACATCTATAAATCATTCCACTTTTGAGAAGTGAAATGGCCCCTGCGCTTTGGGAGCATATTGGACCAATATCTCTTCGGGATGGCTTGTAAGAGGGTGAAGAGACACCCAAGGGAACCTTTGATATGACTAGTTCTGGCTGGGTGAGTGCATTCTGACCTTGTGGCCCAGCCAGTTTCCATGCTGCTCCTCCACTGGCAGACGCTCAGAGTCCCCTGTGAGATCCGTCAGGGCATCCTAACATAACACACACACGCGAGAGAGAGAAAAAACATGTTATTATACTACTACATGCACTTAAAGAGATTCTCTGGTACTTTTGTAAACTTTTTAGCCAGTAGTTCTGAAAGTAGCAATCACAAGCCAAAAGTGGTCCCTGAAAATTGTGTACTACTTCACGCGTGCAGATATGTGCACCATATCATTGCTCTCTGTCTCCCGGCAACCTCATTGGATTACACTGGGCAGGCCTATACTAGCTGTCACTCAGCGGCAGGTAGCCTAGCGGTTAGAGCTTCGGGACCGTAACCGAAAGGTTGCTTGTTCGAATCTCTGAGCTGGCAACGTGGAAAAATCTGCCCTTCTGCCCTTGAGCAAGGCAGATGTCAATTAAGGCAGCCACACGGCACCTCTCTGATTCAGTTGCTGGGTTGAATGCAGAAGACACATTTTGGTTGAATGCATTCAGTTGTGCCACGGACCCTTTCAAACTGTACTCATTGGCCAGAACTCAAATTGCTAGGGGGCTGGGCCACATTGGCATGGCACAGCTTGAAGAAAACAGTCGCTTTCAAACTAGGGATTTCATGGCTAATTGAGGTATAACAGTAATTCTGCTCATAGATTATGCATGTATGAACTACACATTGACACATCTAGACCAAAGTGTGAGGTTTAAAAAATACTTTCTTAGTTGTCGGAGCATAACTTTAAGTGGAGGAGGTGATAACAAAAGATGAAAGACAAGAGAGACAGTGTGTGTGTGTGTGAGACAGAGAGAGACAGTGTGTGTGTGTGTGTGAGACAGAGAGAGACAGTGTGTGTGTGTGTGTGAGAGAGAGAGAGACAGTGTGTGTGTGTGTGAGAGAGAGAGAGAGAGAGACAGTGTGTGTGTGTGTGAGAGAGAGAGAGAGAGAGACAGTGTGTGTGTGTGTGAGAGAGAGAGAGAGAGACAGTGTGTGTGTGTGTGAGAGAGAGAGAGAGAGAGTGTGTGTGTGTGAGAGAGAGAGAGAGAGAGACAGTGTGTGTGAGAGAGAGAGAGAGAGAGACAGTGTGTGTGTGTGTGAGAGAGAGAGAGACAGTGTGTGTGTGTCTGAGAGAGAGAGACAGTGTGTGTGAGAGAGAGAGAGAGAGAGAGACAGTGTGTGTGTGAGAGAGAGAGAGAGAGAGACAGTGTGTGTGTGTGTGAGAGAGAGAGTGTGTGTGAGAGAGAGAGAGAGACAGTGTGTGTGAGAGAGAGAGAGAGACAGTGTGTGTGTGTGTGAGAGAGAGAGAGAGAGACAGTGTGTGTGAGAGAGAGAGAGAGAGAGACCGTGTGTGTGTGAGAGAGAGTGTGTGTGAGAGAGAGAGAGAGAGAGAGAGACAGTGTGTGTGTGTGAGAGAGAGAGAGAGAGAGACAGTGTGTGTGTGAGAGAGAGCGAGAGAGAGAGAGAGACAGAGAGACAGTGTGTGTGTGTGTGTGTGAGAGAAAGAGCGAGAGAGACCGTGTGTGTGTGAGAGAAAGAGCGAGAGAGACCGTGTGTGTGTGTGAGAGAAAGAGCGAGAGAGACCGTGTGTGTGTGTGAGAGAAAGTGCGAGAGAGACCGTGTGTGTGTGTGAGAGAGAGCGAGAGAGACAGAGAGACCGTGTGTGTGTGTGTGAGAGAGAGCGAGAGAGACAGAGCGAGAGAGACAGAGAGCGAGAGAGACAGAGAGCGAGAGAGACAGAGAGCGAGAGAGACAGAGAGCGAGAGAGACAGAGAGCGAGAGAGACAGAGAGCGAGAGAGACAGAGAGCGAGAGAGACAGAGAGCGAGAGAGACAGAGAGCGAGAGAGACAGAGGGCGAGAGAGACAGAGGGCGAGAGAGACAGAGGGCGAGAGAGACAGAGGGCGAGAGAGACAGAGGGCGAGAGAGACAGAGGGCGAGAGAGACAGAGGGCGAGAGAGACAGAGGGCGAGAGAGACAGAGAGCGAGAGAGACAGAGAGCGAGAGAGACAGAGAGCGAGAGAGACAGAGGGCGAGAGAGACAGAGAGCGAGAGAGACAGAGAGCGAGAGAGACAGAGAGCGAGAGCTCTATTTCCGCAAGTAAAGAAAAAACTATTTTGATGTGAGAAAAATAACTGACATTTTAAATAGATGGGTTGACACATATTTGAGGGGAGTTCTGAATACTGCTAGCAAGTGCAACACATTCTCTTCCTGCTCCAGTTAAATAATAGTCTCCTTTCCTTGGACACTAAGAAAAGTTACCTCATAAATTATAAAGTATAGTGATTTTACAGTACTTGAACAAAATTGAGCCCATAGAATGTTTAGCCAACAAGAGAGGGGGTGTGGGAGTTCAGTTGAAGACGGAGAGGTTTCATGGGAATATGATGTCATAGAACTGTGAGGAATTTAACTTCACTGAAAGTGGTTGTATTGCATAACATTGTATTGTGCTCCATGATTGACTGACATGGACTTTGGTGACTATCTGGTCATTCACTTGTGAGTCATCGTCTGTATCCCAAATAGCACCTTTTGGCCTATATAGTGGTGCAGTCTTTTTGGGAGATGCCATCACCCTCTCTCTATTTTTAAACACTACATGCACAACATTGACCAGAAGCTCTTGTCAAAAGTGTTGCAATAAATAGGGAATAGATTGCCATTTGGGACACAACCATGGTAGTTAGATGACTCTCTGGTCAGTCACTTGTGAGTCATTGGTTTGTCACTGTGTCTTACTTTGGGGGACAGGGTTCCTCGAATGCTGATGACAACTTTCTTTTTCCCATGATCCACAGCCACAAAGAAAGGTGTCTCGTAAACCTATGAAGGGGAGAAAGAGAACAGCGAGAGGTAGCAGCTAAATCTATTTATTTTGGTTACACACATCAATCAAAGGCATCGCAGAAGAAACAGCCAAGGACTATAATGATGCCTTCCATCATGGAGTGTCCTGGCCTAACTCCCTCTGATGAGTCTGCAGAGTCCAGACCCTCCACTCTTCTGCTAGCTAGCCTGCATGGTGTGGTTTAATGGATGGAAAATCAGACTTGGCCCAGTTAACAGAGAAGTCTGCTTTACAAATCAGTCAGTGTGTTTTGAGTACTCCCTTTCTCGCTACGGCAACGTCCCTCTGCAAACGGAAAATAATTAACAGGTGTAATATTTTGGATGTGATTGGGATAGTATTTGTTCAGTCAGCCACTTGGCAGTGTGATTTACTTCCCTTGGTACAGAGCAATATAAGGTGTTATATTACATATACTGTATTATTGAGGGAACTAAGTGCAATATATCATTGAGGTATCATTTAAAGAAACAATTCCAAGGAGAGTGATTCAGCAGATTGTTGACTGACAGACAATATGACAAATCACACACCTGTTCAACTGTACTTTGCAAATTGCTTCTACTAACACTGCATGTTGTATCTTCCGTATTCTACTCATGCCTGGTAATTGTCCAGACTGACCCCTGACCTCTAAGTCTGTCACGCGTCCATTTGGTACTCACCGCGTCGTGCCAGGATGTGTAGACAACATGGACCTGCTTCAGCTCTCTGTCCAGGAAGTGGCGGCGGATAGCCAGGACGTTACAGCCACAACAGTTATCCTCCTCCACTGTCACTGTCTGGGACAGCCTAGAGCCAGACCCTGATGTACAGCTGAGAGAGAGATGGAGGGAGGGAGAGAGAAAGAGAGTAGTGGACAGACACAAAGAGACGAGAGAGGAAAATGGAGAGAGGAAGAGAGAGAGCGAGATGGAGAGATTACTACAATAGGTCCTTAGATTGAGTGTGTGAGTCTAAAACACAAACATATCTGTGTGATTCAGTGTATTTAGGTCTTTGTATCACTAGTCAAGTGGTTAGTGCGTGGGTCAGTGTTTTGTCTGAACAGTGGAGTGGAACACGCTGTGTGTCAGTGCTCCATTGTTTGTTTACCCACTGTGTCAGAGAGTGGGGTCTGACCAGAGTGTTATTGTCCCAGTGGATTACCACTTTGTCAATACTGATGAATGTGAAATGTGAAACCGGTGTAAGTGCATGGGATGGGAGGGAGGCAGGCAGGCAGACTTACTGGCAGGAGCTGGCCAGGCGGCACAGCCCACAGGCAGGCTTCCTTATCAGGTACATGGGCCAGCCATACGCTGCCAGGGCAAACAGCATGTAGTAACACACCTCCTTGTACATGCCCATCTCCGTCTGAGGGACACACACACACAATGTTAAAAATACATCCAAAACAGAGACAGAGGCTACACCGCTGCCTTAGAGGTTCAATATAAATCCACAAACACACACTCACCGAGTTCTTAAGGTCCAGGTATTTGGTGTTGCGAGTTACAGGCATTCCAGATAAGAAGGCTAAAATGTCATTGTTGGCCTGAGGGAGAAAAACAACAATTTCACACATTGGAATATACAGTACTAGTAAGACCATGTCAAACATAAACACACACAGGCCCTCCAACTCTGTTAGCATTTTACCTATCCCCCCATCCCTCTCTCTTTCTCTCTCCACCTTGGTCCCCATCCCCTGTTACCTGGTCCAGGATGGCACCTCTGTTAGACCTCTGTCTCTGGCGAAGCAGCACCAGGCCAGCTATGATGTCACTAGGCACAATGTCCAGATCTCTGAAGAACTCTGCAAACAGGCTGGCCACCTCGGAATACGCATCCTAACGGGAGAGGAGAGATAGAGGTTGAACCATGAATAACCACAAGAACAGATCCTAACCACAACCATTGCTTCTCACTGAATAAATTGTTTCATGCAGGAAGTTGGGTGACAGATAGAGGAACAAGAATGATATTTCCCTCACAGACTGTGTGTCCTGGGCTCGGGTGCAGCACATGAAGAACTTCAGTCTCCTGCTCCAGCTGCTGGCTTGGCCCTCCTCTAGCCGGTGTCTGAGGAAGGGAGGCACAGCAGGATGGTTACCTTAGTGTGCTGTGCTGGGTGCAGAGTAGGGCAGAGAGGGTAGTAGAGTGTAGGGCAGACGGTAGTAGTGTGTAGGGAAGAGGGTACCAACCTGAGGGTGCAGGTGGTATACTCTGTAGAGATGGTAGTGTGTAGGGCAGAGGGTACCAACCTGAGGGTTTAGAGATGGTAGTGTGTAGGGCAGATCGTACCAACCTAAGGGTGTACAGACGGTAGTATGCAGGGAAGAGGGTACCAACCTAAGGATGTACAGACGGTAGTATGCAGGGAAGAGGGTACCAACCTGAGGGTGTAGGTGGTGAGGTTGCGTTGGCGTCGCCGGGTGGCTTTCAGTTTGACAAAGGTGCGTCCCGTGGGGTCAAAGGTACACATGAGGGTGAAGCACACGCTGAAAATCACCAGCCAATTGCACACTACAATCCCTGGGGAAGACAGGGAGGAGAAAGGATAGTTTTGATATATTGTGATCTTGATAACTAACCACGCAAATGTGTAAGAAAAGCGAAACATGCCCATGGGCATTTCTACTCCATTACTTTGTTTTACAAGTCCGTCCTGGTTCTTTCTTTGAAGATTACTCTAGTCTACAACATGCTTACTCCATTGATTGCTGCTCCCTCATACTCCCTCTCGAACTCACCCAAAGCAAGGTTCTTGGCAGTGACATCAGAGCACGGTTGGTAGTATTGGAAAAGCCAGGCGATCCCCACCACTGCATATACCAACTCCACCAACAAGATGGCTGAAAGAGAAAGCAGGGAGGAAGAGAGGGAAGTGAAACACAGGGAAACAACATTACTCAATATTGTGAAATTAGACAGGATATTCTGAGAACAGGTTGAGTATACAGTGCCTTAGGGAAGTAAAAAATAAAAACAAATGCATAAAAAAATGAAAAACGAAATACCTTATTTACAGTTGAAGTCAGAAGTTGACATACACTTAGGTTGGAGTCATTAAAACTTGTTTTTCAACCACTCCACAAATGTCTTGTTAACAAACTATAGTTTTGGCAAGTCGGTTAGGACATCTACTTTGTGCATGACAAGTAATTTTTCCAACAATTGTTTACAGACAGATTATTTCACTTATAATTCACTGTATCACAATTCCAGTGGGTCAGAAGTTTACATACACTAAGTTGACTGTGCCTTTAAACAGCTTGGAAAATTCCAGACAATTATGCCATGGCTTTAGAAGCTTCTGATAAATGATGTCAATTAGCCTGAGTCAATTGGAGGTGTACCTGTGGATGTATTTCAAGGCCTACCTTCAAACTCAGTGCCTCTTTGCTTGCCATCATGGGAAAATCAAAATAAATGAGCCAAGACCTCTGAAACAAAATTGTAGACCTCCACAGGTCTGGTTCATCCTTGGGAGCAATTTCCAAACACCTGAAGGTACCACGTTCATCTGTACAAACAATAGTACGCAAGTATAAACACCATGGGACCACGCAACCATCATACCGCTCAGGAAGGAGATGCGTTCTGTCTCCTAGAGATGAACGTACTTTGGTGTGAAAGGTACAAATCAATCCCAGAACAACAGCAAAGGAGCCTGTGAAGATGCTGTAGGAAACAGGTATAAAAGTATCTATATCCACAGTAAAACGAGTCCTATATCGACATAACCTGAGGCCGCTCAGCATGGAAGAAGCCACTGCTCCAAAACTGCCATAAAAAAGCCAGACTACGGTTTGCAACTGCACATGGGAACAAAGATCGTACTTTTTGGAGAAATGTCCTCTGGTCTGATGAAACAAAAATAGAACTGTTTGGCCATAATGACCATCATTATGTTTGGAGGAAAAAGGGGGAGGCTTGCAGGCCGAAGAACACCATCCCAACAGTGAAGCACGGGAGAGGCAGCATCATGTTGTGGGGGTGCTTTGCTGCAGGAAGGACTGGTGCACTTCACAAAATGGCATCATGAGGGAGGAAAATTATGAGGATATATTGAAGCAACATCTCAAGATATCAGTCAGGAAGTTAAAGCTTGGTCGCAAATGGGTCTTCCAAATGGACAATGACAATGATTTGTTTTCACACAATTTATTGTGGGAAGCTTGTGGAAGGCTACCCAAAATGTTTGACCCAAGTTAAACAATTTCAAAGCAATGTTACCAAATACTAATTGATGGTATGTAAACTTCTGACCCACTGGGAATGTGATGAAATAAACAAAAGCCAAAATAAATCACTCTACTATTATTCTGACATTTCACATTCTCTCTTTAAATGACTCTTTAATGACTTCAACTGTATATAGTGTGTCTGTGATAACATGCGGGTGTGTCTTACCTAGTCGTATGTAGATGACATATTGCACAGCTTCTCTGGGCTGTGTGTAGAGGATGCTGCCTCTCATACTCAGCCATATGATGGCGCTCTCACAGATCAGGCAGCTGACCAAGATGCCCAGGTACCCCCGGCCATGGTCCACCAGGGTGACCGAGCAGGACTGGTCCGAGCCATAGGGCAGGCCGAACAGAACCACAGACAGAACCACCAGCCTGGGAGGGAGGGGCATGGTCACAATAATGGCACACCCATGGTTCAGACAACATTTTCGGGGGGGTAAGTATTCCATCTCATATATAGCTTCATACTTTTAGCTTGGTGAGGGGACTCCTGACCAAAGACAGACACAGGAACATACACTCACAGAGAAAAACATCCAAACGCAGTGCTCACCAGATGCAGTGCAGTAGAAAGAGGAAGAGGGCGGGCAGCACTAGGTCATCACTGCCAACTGACCAGCGCCGCCGAAACATCACCATACCAGGCATCACTGCCCTGTGAGGGAAAGAGGAAGAAAACAGCAAGTTACGACACAAATCTTTACAACCTTGAACAAAAGAGAGCTTAAAATAGTGGTTAAACACACACCCTTGGCTTTAATAAATCCTGCCCACAGTACCCAGCATCGCTGCCCTCTGAGAAAGCAAGAGGAAGAGAGGACGAGAAATAAAAACAGTGTCCACATCATGGTGTGATCAAAGGCCAGACCCTCTTTCCCCACTGACCAGCTTTCATAATAGCCAAGACTTCCTCAAAGCTCTGCTGCATCAGTCAGACTACAGCAGAACTATCAGTACGCTCTGTTTCTCCTCACAATTGAAGCTCTCCAGATGGAAAGAGAGAGGTGAAATTGAAATATGGAGGGAGAGAGTGTAAGAGGGGGGAGGGAGGGAGACAGTGGGGTAAAGGCTAAAATAGTTTGTGGACAACGTGGACCAGGTAATGAGTGAGGGTGTGAGAGAGGACTTGTTTTGATGGGTCTGTTCGTTACGTTGCTCTGGCAACGTGAACACCGCTTTCATTCTTCCCTTCCCTTTATCCAAAAGGGCAGTCGAAAACAAGTCAAGTGCCTTAGGCCTAGATTGAACTGAAGTACAAGAGCGGGAGAGCGTGAGGGATCTGGAGATGTGGCTAGCCTTAGGCCTAGATTGAACTGAAGTAAAAGAGCAGGAGAGCGTGAGGGATCTGGAGATGTGGCTAGCCTTAGGCCTAGATTGAACTGAAGTAAAAGAGCAGGAGAGCGTGAGGGATCTGGAGATGTGGCTAGCCTTAGGCCTAGATTGAACTGAAGTAAAAGAGCAGGAGAGCGTGAGGGATCTGGAGATGTGGCTAGCCTTAGGCCTAGATTGAACTGAAGTACAAGAGCGGGAGAGCGTGAGGGATCTGGAGATGTGGCTAGCCTTAGGCCTAGATTGAACTGAAGTAAAAGAGCAGGAGAGCGTGAGGGATCTGGAGATGTGGCTAGCCTTAGGCCTAGATTGAACTGAAGTAAAAGAGCAGGAGAGCGTGAGGGATCTGGAGATGTGGCTAGCCTTAGCCTATAGTGGTATACCATTAGCATATTTTGTCAAAACAGAAGCAAAGCCCACTGTCACAAAACACATGGGTAGCAGATGGTTAAAACCGTGGAAGGAACGCCTAGTGTGACAGTGTGCCAAGTTTGTGACTCTCATTTTATAGAGAACTTAACTATAGGGTGGGGGCAGGGATTCTAAAACTGGATAAAGATGGCAACTACATATTCCATGATTTTCAAGACAACTATGTCTAGTGTATGCTTCAATAAAGGCTGGCTAAACACAGTGTTACAGGTCTATATGGTCTCACTACAGATTAGGACAACATTACTGCTCTGCCACCCCGATCGCCGGCTGCCACATGGCTTCCTGTGGGTGTGACTCACATTATAGAGAAGAGGGAAGGAGGAGGGGAACGAGAGAAGAGGGAAGAAAAGGAATAAGAGAGTAAACCCCTTGTCATTTAGGCCAAAACAAAATTAGACTAATGAAATATAGCAGGTCCCACAATGCAGGAGGCCTCTCCTCCACCACTTGAGACAGTGACGTCATCACTCCAAACATGACCCTCCTCTCCTCCAGGCCGTGTGTTATAGCCTAGATACAGGTTGCAGTCCCCATGGGGATCTCACTAGTGGAACACACTACCACTTTAATTGGAAAGGCTATAGTAATAGGATCAGTGAAGCAGCACACTCTCCCATACCAATAAGCCCATGTGTTTTTATTGAATCTGATTAGGCCTAGATTTAGAAATGTCTGGGACAGGTATTGATGGAGGAGATGGCTCCCAGGTGGCACAGCAGTCTAAGGCACTGCATGTCAGTGCTAGAGGTGTCACTACAGACACCCTGATTCGAATCCAGGCTGTATCACAACCGGATGTGATTGGGAGTCCCATAGGTCCCATTGGGAGTCCCAGCGTCGTCTGGGTTTGGCAGGTGTAGGCCATCATTGTAAATAAGAATTTGTTCTTAACTGACATGGGTAGGGGTAGGGGTTCCTAATCTTTTTCAGCACAGGACCCATTAAATAAAGGTTCAATAAAGATAAAATACAATTGTAGGGAGAAGCAGTTTCTGTTCTCAAACCCCTAACTGTCCCTTTGTCTTTCAGAAAGTATAATAGGTTACATATTAACATTTGTGCCTTCAGCTTGCCTTTTAGGGCAATGGCTCCCAGGACCTCTAACAAAGAGAGTATGGATTCAATGGCAGGGGTAGAGTAAACTGTTTCCTTTTCCAACTGGTAGGCTATTCTCAGAACCAGAAATATAACTGTATGACAGTCAACATAAATCCACAATACCCAGGTCATAGAAACTGTATGGAATACAGCCATGCAGTATAATTCATTTGGGATAAATTCCTTTGATGATAAACAAGCTGATCCATACGCCTTGGTTTGGCTGTACTCCATTCGCGCTCATACTCCATTCGCGCTCATACTCCATTCGCGCTCATACAGACAACACCCAGCTCATCTCACAGTAATATCCACCTCCCCAGAGCCAACCCAAGCAGAGTTTCGGCGTCCAGCCGGCCACTGTGTCGTCTGCTGAAATGTTTTTTTCTACTGTAGCTTCAAAACGAGGAGATTTATCATACTCATTGGTGCATGTCTTAAACCCACAGGCCATCGCATGCGCTTAGCATAGGGCATCCATCACCCTAGAGTAGAGGCCCTGGGCATGTGAGAGGTGGGTCGCGAGTTATGAGAATACATCTATAAATCACACACCATTTCTTCATAATTTGGGTCACGGAAGTACAGTCCATTTCTCATTTGGGTCCTGTGCTGAAAAAGATTAGGAACCCCTACCCTAGAGATGTGCAAAAGACAATGGGTAAACATTTATGCACTTAGATCGGTAGAACTGGGGTTCTGTTGAATTGGAAAACTTTTGAAAGAGTTTTCTTTTGTGGTGTAACATGAAGAAAGAATTGAGAAATATAATTTTATTCAACAGACTCAGCATCAACAACATTGCAGGAAAGCTAAGTGATACTAAGAGACTCGGTGAGACTAAGAGATCAGGCAATAGTAAGAGACTTCCAGGTCATAAAAACCTCAAAGAAGAACATTTAAGGAATGTGGATGGCACCTTCAGCTTGGAAATGCAGAGACCATATTCAGCTGTTAGAAATGTCCCCAAACCAGTTGAAGAGAGAACATACAGTATCAGTCAAAGGTTTGGACACACCTACTCGTTCAAGGGTTCTTTATTTGTACTATTTTCTACATTGTTGAATAATAGTGAAGACATCAAAACTATGACATAACACAAGGAATCATGTAGTAACCCAAAAAGTGTTAAGTAAATCAAAATATATTTTATATATTTGAGATTTTTCAAAGTAGCCACCCTTTGCCTTGATGACAGCTTTGCACACTCTTGGCATCATCTCAACCAGCTTCATGAGGTAGTCACTTGGAATGCATTTCAATTAACAGGTGTGCCTTGTTAAGTTCATTTGTGAAATGTATTTCCTTCTTAATGTGTTTGAGCCAATCAGTTAGGTAGGGGTGGTATACAGAAGATAACCCTATTTGGTAAAAGACCAAGTCCATATTACGGCAAGAACAGCTCAAATAAGCAAAGCGAAACGATAGTCCATTACATTTCTTTATTGTATCCCTTGGGGGAAATGTAGCATTGCACATGGGGTTTCAGGCCACTCTCTGCAAGACAGTTCTCTCCATTATGTCAACTGTGAGTCATAGAATCTCTCACTACTACAATATATTCTAATTTGTATCTGTGAATCCAACTAACATGTGTTTTGTGGAATGTGTGTATGACAAGTCCCTGCATGTGAGAAATGTTTTGTTCCCCACACAGCACACTCAGAGAGGAACCTCTTCAGTGTAGTGCTTTGTCTGTCCAGTGAAGTCACTCAAAAACCTTTCCTGTATTAAAATGACCTAGTGGCCTCATGGTTGGAATGTTAATTTTCATAGATCTGTTCAAAAGTTTGGGGTCCCTTAGAAATGTTCTTGTTTTTGAAAGAAAAGCACATTTTCCCCCATTAAAATAATATCAAATTGATCAGAAATACAGTGTAGAAATGGTTAATGTTGTAAATGACTATTGTAGCTGGAAACGGCTGATTTTCAATGGAATATCTACATACTGTAGGCGTAGAGAAACCCATTATCAGCAACCATCACTCCTGTGTTCCAATGCCACGTTGTGTTAGCTAATCCAAGTTGATCATTTTAAAAAGGATGATTAAAGAAGCAATAAAACTGGCCTTCTTTAGACTAGTTGAGTATCTTAAGCATCAGCATCTGTGTGTTTGATTACAGGCTCAAAATGGCAAGAAACAAAAGATATTTCTTCTGAAACTCAATTCAATTCAAGAGGCTTTATTGGAATGGGAAACATTAATTACCATTGCCAAAGCAAGTGAAGTAGATAATATACAAAAGTGAAATAAACAATAAAAATTAACAGTAAACATTACTCACAGCAGTTCCAAAAGAATAATGACATTACAAAATGTTGTATTTATATATACAGTGTTGTAACGATGTACAAATGGGGGAAAAAAATAAAAACATGTGTTGTATTTACAATGGTGTTTGTTCTTCACTGGTTGACCTTTACTTGTGGCAACGGGTCACAAATCTTGCACACCGCGGTATGTCACCTAGTAGATATGGGAGTTTATCAAAATCAGGTTTGTTTTCGAATTCTTTGTGGATCTGTGTAATCTGAGGGAAATACAGTGGGGCAAAAAAGTATTTAGTCAGCCACCAATTGTGCAAGATCTCACACTTAAAAAGATGAGAGAGGCCTGCAATTTTCATCATAGGTACACTTCAACTATGACAGACAATATGAGAAGAAAAAAAACTCCAGAAAATAACGTTGTAGGATTTTTAATGAATTTATTTGCAAATTATGGTGGAAAATAAGTATTTGGTCAATAACAAAAGTTTCTCAATATTTTGTTATATACCCTTTGTTGGCAATGACAGAGGTCAAATGTTTTCTGTAAGTCTTCACAAGGTTTTCACACACTGTTGCTGGTATTTTGGCCCATTCCTCCATGCAGATCTCCTCTAGAGCAGTGATGTTTTGGGGCTGTTGCTGGGCAACACGGACTTTCAACTCCCTCCAAAGATTTTCTATGGGGTTGAGATCTGGAGACTGGCTAGGCCACTTCAGGACCTTGAAATGATCTTACGAAGCCACTCCTTGCCCGGGCGGTGTGTTTGGGATCATTGTCATGCTGAAAGACCCAGCCACGTTTCATTTTGAGGTTTTCACTCAAAATCTCACGATACATGGCCCCATTCATTCTTTCCTTTACACGGATCAGTCGTCCTGGTCCCTTTGCAGAAAAACAGCCCCAAAGCATGATGATTCCACCCCCATGCTTCACAGTAGGTTTGGTGTTCTTTGGATGCAACTCAGCATTCTTTGTCCTCCAAACACGACGAGTTGAGTTTTTACCAAAAAGTTATATTTTGGTTTCATCTGACATTCTCCTAATCTTCTTCTGGATCATCCAAATGCTCTCTAGCAAACTTCAGACGGGCCTGGACATGTACTGGCTAAAGCAGGGGGACACGTCTGGCACTGCAGGATTTGAGTCCCTGGCGGCATAGTGTGTTACTGATGGTAGGCTTTGTTATTTTGGTCCCAGCTCTCTGCAGGTCATTCACTAGGCCCCCCCGTGTGGTTCTGGGATTTTTGCTCACCGTTCTTGTGATCATTTTGACCCCACGGGGTGAAATCTTGTGTGGAGCCCCAGATCGAGGGAGATTATCAATGGTCTTGTATGTCTTCCATTTCCTAATAATTGCTCCCACAGTTGATTTCTTCAAACCAAGCTGCTTACCTATTGCAGATTCAGTCTTCCCAGCCTGGTGCAGGTCTACAATTTTGTTTCTGGTGTCCTTTGACAGCTCTTTGGTCTTGGCCATAGTGGAGTTTGGAGTGTGACTGTTTGAGGTTGTGGACAGGTGTCTTTTATACTGATAACAAGTTCAAACAGGTGCCATTAATACAGGTAATGAGTGGAGGACAGAGGAGCCTTTTTAAAGAAGAAGTTACAGGTCTGTGAGAGCCAGAAATCTTGCTTGTTTGTAGGTGACCAAATACTTATTTTCCACCATAATTTGCAAATAATTTCATAAAAAAATCCTACAAATATGATTTTCTGGATTTTTTTTCTCATTTTGACTGTCATAGTTGAAGTGTACCTATGATGAAAATTACAGGCCTCATCTTTTTATGTGGGAGAACTTGCACAATTGGTGGCTGACTAAATACTTTTTTGCCCCACTGTATGTGTCTCTAATATGGTCATACATTGGGCAGGAGGTTAGGAAGGGTAGCTCAGTTTCACCTTATTTTGTGGGCAGTTTGCACATAGTCGGTCTTCTCTTGAGAGCCAGGTCTGCCTACGGTGGCCTTTCTCAATAGCAAGGCTATGCTCACTGAGACTGTACATAGTCAAAGCTTTCCTTAAGTTTGGGTCAGTCACAGTGGTCTTGTATTTTGCCACTGTGTACTCTCCAATTAGGGCCAAACTATAATAGCATTATAGTTTGCTCTGTTTTTTTGTTAATTCTTTCCAATGTGTCAAGTAATTATCTTTTTGTTTTCTCATGATTTGGTTGGGTCTAATTTTGTTGCTGTCCTGGGGCTCTGTGGGGTGTGTTTTGCTTAGGTTAATCTCTCTGTAGGTGATGGATTTGTTATGGAAGGTTTGGGAATAGCTTCCTTTAAGGTGGTTGAAGAATTTAATGGCTCTTTTCTGGATTTTGATCATTAGCAGGTATTGGCATAATTATGCTCTGCATACATTATTTGGTGTTCTACGTTGTACACAGAGGATAGTTTTTGCAGGATTCTGCATGCAGAGTCTCAATTTGGTGTTTGTCCCATTTAGTGAATTCTTGGTTGGTGAGCAGACCCCATACCTCCCAAACATAGAGGGAAATGGGTTCTATATATTTTATAATTTCGTTGAGGATACCATCAACACCACAGGCCTTTTTTGGTTGGAGGGTTTGTATTTTGTCCTGTAGTTCATTGAAAGAAATTGGAGAATCAAGTGGGTTCTGGTAGTCTTTAATAGTTATGTATATGTTATTTGCTGTTTGTTCTTTGTTAGAGCCAAAAAGATTGGAGAAGTGGTTTACCCACATATCTCCATTTTGGATAGATAGTTCTTTGTCGTTTGTTTAGGGTTTTCCAATTTTCCCAGAAGTGGTTAGTCTATGAATTCTTCAATTACATTAAGCCGATTTCTGATGTGCTGTTCCTTCTATTTCCGTAGTGTATTTCTGTATTGTTTTAGTGATTCACCATAGTGAAGGCGTCTCTATGTTTTTGGTTGGACAAGTTTCTCAATTTCTTTCTGTCATTGTGGTTCATTTTCTTCAGTTTTCTGTTTTGAGATTTTTAGATTGGATAGGGAAGCTGAGAGGTCAAATATACTCTTAAGATTTTCTACTGACAAGTTTACACCTTCACTATTACAGTGGAACGTTTTGTCCAGCAAGTTGTCTAAAAGGGATTTAATTTGTTGTTGCTCAATTGTTTAGTTTTTTGGTTGGTTTCCACACTACATTCCTTCCATCTACAACATTTCTTAATATTATTCAGATCCTTTGGCTTTGATGCCTCATGCTTGAGCATTGCTCTGTTCAAGTAGACTGTGATTTTGCTGTGGTCTGATAGGGGTGTCAGTTGGCTGACTGAACGCTCTGAGAGACTGAGTTGAGGTCAGTGACAAAGTAGTCTACAGTACTACTGCCAAGAGATGAGCTATAGGTGTACCTATCATAGGAGTCCCCTCGAAGCCTACCATTGATTATGTACTGGACATAACCAGCGTGCGACAGAGCTGCAGGAGTTGTGACCAGTTTTTGTTGGCTATCTTGTCAGTTGTGCCTAGGGGGGCATAAGGGGGAGGGAATGCTGTCACCTCCAGGCAGGTGTTTGTCCCCCTGTGTGCTGAGGGTGTCAGGTTCTTGTCCGGTTCTGGCATTTAGGTCCCCGGTCCTGGAAATGATTGATTTCCCCCTCCAGGATGGAGAAGCTGTCTTCATTAAAGTATGGGGATTCTAGTGGGGGGAGGGGCATAGGTAGTAGAGGTTGAACAATTATGATTTTTCAACGCTGATACTGATTATTGGAGGACCAAAAAAGCCGATACCGATTAAAATCGGACTATTTTTTATTTTATTTGTAATAATGACAATTACAACAATACTGAATGAACACTTATTTTTACTTAATATAATACATCAATAAAATCAATTTAGCCTCAAATAAATAATGAAACATTCAATTTGGTTTAAATAATGCAAAAACAAAGTGTTGGAGAAGAAAGTAAAAGCGCAATATGTGCTAACGTTGAAGTTCCTTGCTTAGAACATGAGAACATATGAAAGCTGGTGGTTCCTTTTAACATGAGACTTCAATATTCCCAGGTAAGAGGATTTAGGTTGTAGTTAATATAGTATTTATAGGACTATTTCGCTCTATACCATTTGTATTTCATATACCTTTGACTATTGGATGTTCTTACAGGCACTTTAGTATTGCCAGTGTAACAGTATAGCTTCCGTCCCTCTCCTCGCCCGTAACTGGGCTCGAACCAGGAACACATCGACAACAGCCACCCTCGAAGCATCGTTACCCATCGCTCCACAAAAGCCGCGGCCCTTGCAGAGCAAGGGGAACAACTACTTCAAGGTCTCAGAGCGAGTGACGTCACCGATTGAAACACTATTAGCGCGCACCCCGCTAACTAGCTAGCCATTTCACATCGGTTACACCAGCCTAATCTCGGCACAAAAGTGCTGTTTGAATGAATGCTTACGAGCCTGCTGCTGCCTACCACCACTCAGTCAGACTGCTCTATCAAATATCAAATCATAGACTTAATAACATAATAACACAGAAAATCGAGCCTTAGGTCATTAATATGGTCAAATCCGGAAACTATCATTTCAAAAACAAAATGTTTATTCTTTCAGTGAAATACGGAACCGTTCTGTATTTTATCTAACGGGTGGCATCCCTAAGTCTAAATGTTGCTGTTACATTGTACAACCTTCAATGTTATGTCATAATTATGTACAATTCTGTCAAATTAATTACGGTCTTTGTTAGGAATAAATGGTCTTCACACAGTTCGCAACGAGTCAGGCGGCCCAAACTGCTGCATATACCCTGACTCTGTTGCACGGAACGCAAGAGGAGTGACACAATTTCCCTAGTTAAAATAAATTCATGTTCGCAGGCAATATTAATTAAATATGCAGGTTTAAAAATATATACTTGTGTATTGATTTTAAGAAAGGCATTGATGTTTATGGTTAGGTACACATTGGTGCAACAACAGTGCTTTTTTTGCAAATGCACTTGTTAAATCATCACCCGTTTGGCGAAGTTGAAGTAGGCTGTGATTCGATGAGAAATTAACAGGCCCCGCATCGATTATACGCAATGCAGGACAAGCTAGATAAACTAGTAATATCATCAACCATGTGTAGTTAACTAGTGTTTATGTTAAGATTGATTGTTTTTTTATAAGAGAAGTTTAATGCTAGCAAGCAACTTACCTTGGCTTCTTGTTGCACTAGCGTAACAGGTAGTCAGCCAAGCCACGCAGGCTCCTCGTGGAGTGCAATGTAAGGAAGGTTGCAAGATCGAATCCCCGAGCTGACAAGGTAAAAATCTGTCGTTCTGCCCCTGAACAAGGCAGTTAACCCACCGTTCCTAGGCCGTGATTGAAAATAAGAATGTGTTCTTAACTGACATGCCTAGTTAAATAAAAGGTTAAAAAAAAAAAAAAAAAAAAAAAAAAAAAAAAAAAAAAAAAAAAAAAAAATCGGCCACAATTGGTGTCCCAAAAATTACGATTACTGATTGTTATGAAAACTTGATAAAATCGGCCCTAATTAAATCGGCCATTCCGATTAATCGGTCGACCTCTAATAGGTAAGATCTGTTAAGATCGTTTCCTTTTGAATTTCTAGCCAAATGTAAAATGTTCCTGTTTTGATTAATGGAGTGAGTTAGGTCTGTTCTATACCAAATTAGCCCCCCCCCCTTCCTTCCTTGTTTCACACCTCGTAGTTTGGTGGATGGTACTAACAGCTCTCTGTAACCTAGAGGGCAACCAGTGGGTCCATCTCCTCTATACCAGGTTTCTTGTAGGATGGCAATATCTGTATTTCTGATTTCTTTGATGAAGTCCGGATTCCTGCTCTTTAGGCCAAAGGCAGATGACCTCAGTCCTTGGATGTTTCAGGATGAGATAATGAAGGCTTTGTGTTCCATAAAGTGTCCAATGTTGTTGGTTGTGTGGTTTGGCCTTAGGCCAGTAAATGTGAGCAGAGCCCGCAGAGCATCTGGTACATCTCCAGCAGGTATATCTCTCTGGTCACCCCCAAAGCCAATTCTTTCTTTGGCCGCCTCTCCTTCCAGTTCTCTGCTGCCAATGACTGGAACGAACTACAAAAATCTCTGAAACTAGAAACACTTATCTCCCTCACTAGCTTTAAGCACCAACTGTCAGAGCAGCTCACATATTACTGCACCTGTACATAGCCCATCTATAATTTAGCCCAAACAACTACCTCTTTCCCTACTGTATTTATTTGATTTATTTATTTATTTTGCTCACATCGTATATAGACTTGTTTATACTGTATGTATGTTTGTATACTGTATGTTTGTTTTACTCCATGTGTAACTCTGTGTCGTTGTATGTGTCGAACTGCTTTGCTTTATTTTGGCCAGGTCGCAATTGTAAATGAGAACTTGTTCTCAATTTGCCTACCTGGTAAAATAAAGGTGAAATAAAAAATAACATGCCATTGGCTTGGGCTAGTGTAAGCCCGCTCACGACCTGGGCGTATGTGTGACTTCCATGCTGAGGCCCTCTTTGCGGAGGTGGGGTGCATGGGGTGGGCAGGAGGTCTGATCTGAAGGGGATCTGAGGGGACCTAAACTCATCAGTCTATTCTTGTTCTGAGAAATGAAGGCTATTCCATGCAAAAAACTGAAGATCTCGTACAACGTTGTGCACTACTCCCTTCACAGAACAGCACAAACTAGCCCTAACCAGAATAGAAAGAGGAGTGGGAGGCCCCAGTGCACAACTGAGCAAGAGGATAATTACATTAGAGTGTCTAGTTTGAGAAAGTCCTCAACTGGCAGCTTCATTAAATAGTACCCGCAAAAAAACAATCTCAATGTCAACTGTGAAGAGGCAATTCCGGGATGCTGGCCTTCTAAGCAGAGTTGCAAAGAAAAAGCCATATTACAGACTGGCCAATAAAAATAAAAAGATGGGGAAGAGAACACAGGCACTGGACAGAGGAACTCTGCCTAGAAGGCCAGCATCCCGGAGTTGCCTCTTCACTGTTGACGTTGAGACTGGTGTTTTGCAGGTACTATTTAATGAAGCTTTTAGTTAAGGACTTGTGAGGCGTCTGTTTCTCAAACTAGGCACTAATGTCTAACTGCGGTAGTCTCCACGTGCCATTTGCATCAGGTCAAGTGTAAGTGGGTCACACAGTGATGCTTCGCATTTCAGTTTGGTGAGCAAACATTCTCGCCCTCTCATAAAAGGACATCATTGCAAACAAACAACCCGGTTAATCACTCCCCTTACTGTCATAAAGCTCTAAATTGTGGTATTTGTAAAGCTTTCCTTCAGGTGAGGTTAGCAAAAGGCTGATCTCATATAGGCTAGGCCTACTATTAAATCAAACATAACAGAGAAAATTCATTTTCAAAAAGTTTGGTAACAACAGGTTAACTTCTTATCAAATTGAATGAGGTATTTTGTAAACCTCCTGCCTATCACCCTAGGTGGCCTATTACCTGATAGAAAATCTCATCATAGTAGAGTAATTGAGGCTATGACCCACACCCACCCACTCCAAACCATCAGCACCAACTTGGACCCACATTTCATTTCACAGCCATTTGAGGCCTGATGAATTTGAGGGGGTAGGATAGAGGGAGGTATACTGGTAAGTTATGTGATGTGTGATTAGTAGATTAAATGCATTCCAATTATCCCCAGTCCAATGCTTCAGCCTCTCTGTCGGTATGGTTGGTTGACATTCTTTGACACTTAATCTGAAAGCTAGCTGTCACCTCATCGCAATGCCTTTGGAGGCGACTGTGTATACAGTGGGATCTGGAATTATTGGATCCATTGATAAAGATGAGCAAAAAAAATGTATAAAATAATACTGAGCTATATTGGTTGCCCCAAAAATACAAATACAATTGTGTGCCCTAAAAATAAACATTTTCAGAGAAAGAGATTTTGTTGAACCAGTTAGAGAAATAAATCTCTAAAAGGGCTCAAAAGTATTGGATCCCCTGGTTTTCAAAATTCCAGCACCCTCCAAGGATAACGACATTTAGCCTTTTTCTAAAATGTTTTAGAAAATTGGAGAACACATTGGGATGTATCGTAGACCATTCCTCCATACAGAATCCTTCCAGATCCTCAATATCATTAATCTACGCTTATGGACTTCTGTGGGCTTGGGGTCATTGTCTTGCTGGAAGATTCACTTGCGGCCAGGTTTTTGGCTAAAATGTCCTGGTACTTCGTAAAGTTCTTGATGTCATTGACCTTATGCAGCATCCATGGATTTTGCTAAATGGCATTGGCACTGCCTCAAGCATGGTACAGTATAGCACTGAGGGGTCATGGTTAAGCAGAAGAATAGAAAATCAAGGAACATTCTGTGCTGACTTTTATTGTTACACTTTCAAGTTATGTAGAGGGAAACACTGACATTGAACAAGTTATGTAGAGGGAAACACTGACATTGAACAAGTTATGTAGAGGGAAACACTGACATTGAACAAGTTATGTAGAGGGAAACACTGACATTGAACAAGTTATGTAGACGAAACACTGACATTGAACAAGTTATGTAGAGGGAAAAACTGACATTGAACAAGTTATGTAGACGGAAAAACTGACATTGAACAAGTTATGTAGACGGAAACACTGACATTGAACAAGTTATGTAGACGGAAACACTGACATTGAACAAGTTATGTAGACGGAAACACTGACATTGAACAAGTTATGTAGAGGGAAACACTGACATTGAACAAGTTATGTAGACGGAAACACTGACATTGAACAAGTTATGTAGACGGAAACACTGACATTGAACAACTGTAATAATACCTTTGATCCAATTCCTCTAATAAATCTTGAAATACAGTAATCCAATTTCTTCTCATAAAACAGGGAGAACCCACACGGTTCTATGTGACACGGGAAGGCTCTATTTTCTCTGTCCAGACTCAAAGACATCAAAATAAAGAGTCGCACACTCCATATATAAACTACCAGTAATTTATTGGGTAAATCACCAACGTTTCAGCATCCAAAACGTTGATGATTGGCACAGTGATGTCGAAATGGTGACTTCCCCAATAAATTACTGGGAGTTTATATATGGAATGTGTGACTATTTTTATAGCTTATAGTTTATTTTCCGTTAGTCAGCACCTCTACATAAAATAATGTTCTCTGGGTGTGCGCCAGATCATGTCTTTTTATCAGACTCAAAAGACATGAGACTTCACTGCACATAATGCATAATGAGTACACACAAACAAGTGGGCTACACAATCTGAACTTCATATTTACACACATACATCCAAATGCATATACTATCACACAAAGTCACAGAATAGAGTGTGGAGGGAGGAGAGGTGAAAGGGATTGAGTGGGCGGGAGTGTGAGCGAAAGACAGAGAAAGAGGCAGAGGGAGAGTGGGAGTGAGTGGCACATGGCTTTCAGTCTAAAAAAGGGAAAGAGCGGCATGAAGCCAAAACCTGGAATAGCTAGATAAAGAATGGGGAGGGGGGAGAGGATAGGAGAGAAAATGTTGAAATGGTGCAAACGCATGACACTGCTTTCGCGGTCATAAACCTCTTCTAAAATATGAATAGTGAATGAGCGTGTGGGTAGAGTGAGAAGAGGGGGGGGGGGCAGGAAGATGAGAAGGAGAGACAGTAAAAGAGGGAGAGATAGGCTAGAGATTCCACGTTAAAGGTAGGCTGGATGGTGCATGGAAGAGGATGTCGTAATAAAAGACAGGTGAAGGAGGAAGATGGAGGAGTAGGTCTACTAGGAGAAACGGAGGAGGAGGAGAGCGTGTGACGAGTATATAGGAACTCACAAGAGAAAGAAAGAGAGAAGCTCTGTGTAGTGTGACACTGACCCAGGCAGACAGAGAGAGTGCTGCACATGGAGGCTGGAGCAGACGGGTACAGGGCTGGGAGCCGAGAGACAGAGGGAGGGATAGTACCACTGCCAGCCTGGGTTAACATCCCCCTGTGGACTCTCTCAATAACGTCCCAATCTCTCCCCTATTCATGCCAAACACCTCACCAATACACTTCACACTGCACCCCTAATATCCTCCTCAGTCCTCACACCACAAGGCTGAGCTCGCAAAATACACAACGCACTGGGAGTTTCCCCCCTATGCTTCCACAAACACCTGTGTCCTCTCACCACCACACACTAGAACAAATACAGTATGTGGCATTCAGTCAGGTCCATAATTATTGCCACCCTCGATACAGATGAGGAAAAAAGACTGATCCCTCCCAATGTGTTCTCCTATCTCATTAAACATTTTAACAAAAACGCTCAGTCCTGTTATTCTCGCAGGGTGAGATACTGAAAACAGGGGTGGCAATAATTTTGACCATCTTTTTAAGAAAAAAATAATACTTGTTAAACTAAATGTATTTCTCTGAATGTATGTATTTTCTCTTTCTCATTAGGACCAAATGTTTGGTCCTAATGTATGATCATATGTGACTTGATAAGCTCCTAATAAACTGTAGCTGTAAATTACTTAGCTAGTCAATCATTTACAGTCCCTTTGTAGTCCAAACATGCCATGACCATCACAGTACTCCAGATAAAACCTCTCCCTCTTTGAATACAAAAACCGTCAATGACACACATTATGTGGTTTGGCACATTGAGGGTGTCAAAAAAAGGCACCCTATTCCCTTTATAGTGCACTACCTTTGACTAGGGTCCGTAGGGCTCTGTAGAGAATATGGTGCCATTTCAGAAACACTTTATGAAAGACACAACCGTCAGGAGAGGAGGAGTGGAGAGGTACTCTGTGGGGGTTGAGGAGTCAGCAGGGAGAGAGTAAGTGGAAGCAGGTGTAAACAAAACGGACAGTATTCTGTTGTACTGTGGCTAGGAACCTCTTAGCCCTCTACTGTAGATCTAATGGATTATTAGGCTTTTAAACGGCTGTGTTTGTCAGACAGGGACACCAGGTTTCTGAGACAAGCAGTTTCATTTCAAATATGGCCATACCACCAGTGTGATCTTTCCCATATTAGATTCAATCTGAAAGCATGATAGAAGTTGTATCTTTTATGTTGGCGAATTCCGTGTAAATTGTTGTCATGAAGTCCAGAATGTGACACTTGGTTGTTGTGATGGGAATTATTGGCTAGGGATAAGGGTTGCTGTGAAATGACCAAAGCAAAAACACCTCTTAATGGAAACAGATCTGTGCGTGTGCAACATGAATATACATCTCACACACCACACATACACACTCCAGTCTCAACTCAGGTATTGAAATCAAGCTTGTTCAATAAACGATGGGAGAGGTTGAGAAGGAAAAAGTGAGTAAAACCTGTCCTCTTCTCACATGCGCTAAAAGAAAAGATCCTAGACATTTGTCATATGCACAAAAAGCTTATTTCAGGTAGGTCCCCTATAGGTCCTGCCCCATTTCGTTCCTGTTGCTTCCGTTTAAGAAACGTTTTGCATTAGAATCGGCATAATGAATACGCCGCTGGGTAAAACTGAGTCTGAATGTGAGATTACTACAGGGATTTAAACCTACTTTAGGGGGCAAATCGGCTCAAATCCACTGAACGTGACCGTAATCCATGTACACTGCATCTCTCTGCCCATTGGCTTTTGTCTTCCTAGTATTACACAACATTCATAAAAACTCTCCCCAAGTAGTAACAACTTCAGGACATCACTTAGATCACTTTTACACTACTGCAAACAGATCATGCTTGATACACAGACATACACCTGTGATACAAACTCACATAGCTTACATGATCCACTTGTCCATGTTCGAGCCTTCATGAAAACATGCAAAGCACCTAGGGAAGATATTTTGGCACTCATGGAAATAAAGTGATTGTGACTGGGCATTCATTCTATTGGTATGACATGCGTTTCTCTCTGTAGGCCCAGCTATGAGGCTGATAAAAGGCTCTGTCTTCACACATTGAACTACATGTTCTTCATCCAGTCTCTCTCCGCCTGCTGCATGCCTGCACATGAGCATCATAGCCTGCCCTGTCCTGAAGGGTTATTGAGTGGAATGCAAAAACACTGGACATTCTGCAGAAAGACTCCACAATGATGCAATAATAAAGGAGTAAAGACATGGTCGAGGAAAGGTTTGAAAACATCTAGCCTAATCTTCGAGGTTTGCTGTGGGTTGAGCCTTCCTTAAATCAATAATGGACGGTCAATAATTGTTGGGCCATATAACCTAATGTCCGGATTTGCCTAATCTCTGCTATCACTTCCTTATCACCAAGGTAGGTAAAGGGGGTATTAGTAATATTGCTACCCCAGTTGATATTTAGAAAAGGCTATTGTCTAAATAGATAAGAAATTCACGCTGTCACTGTAGGACACCCCTCCCCATCCCATTACATTGATCGGCCGTTGGGCTTCTTTCTCACCTGTATTGTGACGATGCCTTGCCAAGACCCACTGCATCGGTTCTGTTCGTTCTCCCATCCTTCTCTTGTCCACCTCAACGCGGACCTGGACCAGTGCTCTGCCAGGGATAAACCCTGTAAAATACCGCAGCGACAATATTGCGCTGAACCGTGGCTGGCAGAGCACACACGTACCTCCCTATGAATCCAGCCACTGTACTTCAAGTGAAAGGTTCCACAGGAATCCGGGCCAGGCAATCAGATAAGATTCGCAGCTGGATCATACCGTAACCTAGAGTCAAAACCGTGCAGACACGCGCTCCATTTACTCTGCCTTGCTATGCAAGGTCTTGATTATTTGATAAATTGCAACACGTCGTCGATATGTAGGATATCCGCTGCCCGATGTCTCTTCACGCCATGTAGGAGTGCCGGGAGGTTCATCCATACAATGTTTCTCACTGACATACAGTGAAGTTGAATAAATACATCGCTACACAATGTTTTTATATTGAGTGTATCATATGTGACAACCAACCGGACAACTCCCGATCACAATCGGGCTACAGGAGTAGCTTGTCCCGATAAATTGGTTGTTGTAATACCAGCCGTCAGACCAATTTTTACCCCTGAAAAGATACGTCGTTTCTATTCCCATTCCATATTCCGCAGCTGCGGATCAAAAACCGAATCACCACTGCGCCATTTACGTAGGAACTTTACGTCATCCATCACCCTACAATAGAGCCAGTTGGATTTGCGTCGTTCTCGCAGGCTTCGGCGATTGTAGACACTGTATTAATCGCTGGCATTCTGTGAAATGCACGACTGATGGCTTGTGAATATCGAGGAATCTCCAACTATAGAGTTTGGGCGTGGACTCACGTCATTTCCTGAGCTAGACTTTATTAAATAGGTGTGCCCTGCGCGCGGACTGGCTCTAAATGCAAAACATGGGTTGACCACATTTTCTTTAAAACATAAGCAAAACAAATATTATTACAGGCACATAATTAGCCAAATGTATTTGCCATAAATAGGCAAACATTATTAGTCTACACAACTTGGGAAGGCTACCCTACAGTCATCAGTCTGCTGCGACTCCAAGAGCTTTGGGTCATCTGTCCAATGGCAGACATCACCCAAAAATAGAAATAAGCTGTCTGAAATATTCATTCTTAGTAATGTTGACACTGCTGACAATAGTCCTACTTGATATGCCAAATGGATACTTATTTTCAGAGTTGTAAGTTTGTTGTATATAACACACAATCATCAGCCCATCTTACAGTATAGGCTACAAGGCACAGGCACAGGCACATAGGCACAAAACCTGACTGTCGGCATTGGCATTGACATTTATTTGATTATTGACTGAGCCCTGCTGGCCATGCTTTTTAATGTCATACATTACTGCTGTGTGTTTTAGGAATGCAGAAATGTTGCTGTAGGCATCTGCCAGGATGTTCCTCCTACTATAAGTCTTCCTGCTATATCCTGTTTCTTCCCATAGAAACAGGATATATATATTATATATATTATTAGTACATGGAGGTAACCACCTTAATGCATTACTACAGTGGTGAGAAAAGGTTTAAATGTTATAATTGAATTGTCAAAAGCAAGACAAAAGCAGCCAGGGCCAGAAAACATCTAATGGCGAGTTTGAATATTTAATTTATTATTTTTTAAATCTCATATGTAATTGATGGGTGGATACAAATAATCATACTGGAATGGTAGGTAGGTATCCTAGGTATTTTTAGCGGTTAAGCGTGTTGGGCCAATAACTAAAAGCTTTCTGGTTTGAATCCCAGAGCAGACTAGATGAAAAATCTGTTGATGTGCCCTTGAGCAAAGCAGTTAACCCTAATTGCTCCTGTAAGTCACTCTGGATAAGAGTGTCTGCTAAATGACAAAAATGACAATGTAGGCATACAGTAGTATTTGACTGAACTAGGGCTGTATTATTTGAGTGATGTCATCCCCTTAGCATCACAGGGATATATTTTATTTAGATACAGTCAGGGACAGTGATGCAAGAAAGTACTCAACTGAAGCCATGTACTGAACACACTTGAGATAACATTTGAAACACACAAACAACAAGCATATTTGCCCCTTTACAAATGTGACAGTGACTCAGAAACACACACATTTTGAGGCAGCATGATGACACACATTGGGTATGCAAATCTTTGACTTGTATTAAATATTTATACAGTTTATACAATTTAATCACTATTGTTATAATTATTATAGTAGTCTTCTACAAGAATTTCACAAGCATTTATTTAAAAAAATACATCCTAAGCTCTAGGGCTAGGCAGAGAGATACAGTAAATTGACCCAAGACACAATTCAGTCTAAAGATATGGACACCCCCAGTGTTTGCAGCCCAGATGGTACATCCCAGTCCTTCTCCTTCACCTCCCTCTGTTTTCACTGTGCCCTCCATCTCTTTACTTACTCTCGCTCTGTCTTGAGGACATTACTGATTTCCTTCTGACAGTCTTTGAGCAGCAATTCCATTTCTCCATCCTTCCGGCCGTTGTTACAGAGCTGTTGGAGAGGAGAACAGAATAGCCTGAGGGTATGTACTCCCAGATTTCTACCTTCATGCAATTTCAGTATTTTGGTCTATGGGATTATCACGGCCTGTGCAGCTCCTATCTTCATATCCTGTGCCAGCATCGAGCATCCTCAGATACATCCATTATAGTATCTCTCTGTTTTTTCTTTAATTCGTCTCTCTCTTTCTTATTTTCCTGCCTTTGGATAATTCTGTATCCCCACTATGTTATTACTCTCTCCTCTCCTTATTCCTGTCTGCTTTCCTCCATCTTGACCTCCATTAACAGTACACACTGTATGACTCATGCCATTTTAGACATAGACAGGGAGACAGAGGGAAAAATATAGAAATATACAGAGACAATATTTATTGCATGCTGAGACTGGATTAACACTTGTGTCAGACCGTGTGGGGAGTGCAGAAGACATGCATGCACCTCTGTGCCTCTGTCAAATGGGATCTTTTTTTAGCAGCTGCAGCAGCATGATTACTCTGTCTGTTACAAAACGTGCAGTTAACTTTCCCATGAGATTGCTCTTGACAGGATGTTGGACTTAAAGTGTTGCTTCCACCCACTGGAAGTTTGCTCTACAAATGTAATAAACAAACCAGATAATGTATATAGCAGGGACAATATGGTTCTGTTTGTCATCTTGTCTGTGAAGGTCACATGATGACCCTACTGACATGAGGCTTTTACTTCATTCTGCAGTGAATAGGGAGGTGTATGATACTTCCTGTGTATGTTGATGCTCCTTGTCGGTATAATAACACCAAGGGACAGTAGAGGAGATAACAGAGTCTAATCTGTGTGATTATCTGTCTGCCTCTGTTTGCTGTTTTCCATCAGTGAAGCAGCTGACCAACCCCACCTCTGTTTCTGGATCCTATGGAAGCCAAGGCTAAGAGCGGGGCACCAGCGCCCAAGGCATCCTCTAAAGCAGAGAAGACAGAGAAGAAGGAGGCAGCTCCCCCTAAAAAGATTGACCCTGCTCAAGTAGAGCCTCTACCCCCAGCGGCCCCTGTGGAAGAGCCTCAAATGGAGGATGGATCAGCTGAACCAGAGGGGGCACCAGAGGGGGAGGAGGCAGCAGAGGCCAGTACGGACTCCCTGGAAAGCCTGAAGCCCTTCCTCATTGGTGGTGCCATCATCGCTGCTGGTGCCATCCTGTTGGGGGCACTGTTGTTGGCACGAAGAAATTAACCACCACCCCTCATCATCAAAACCTATTGGTCGATGGGTTAACGAGTCACTTGCTGATTGGTTCATAGACTATCATGCAGCTGGTAGAGATGGGGTTATGGGGAGCCACTGTGCTTCTTAACTTTAATTCAGTCTGACCTTACTTGTAGTGAATATAAACATCAGTGAACATTCAAGTAATATATTTTTGGGCCCCTGCTAGTATACTCACGCATGAATTTGCTCCACCCCTCTAACTGCACCTACTTATAGGTCTACAGGCTTTTAATCACCATACAAATGCACTCCCAACAGTTACACTGGACACACACATATACACAGTACTTGAACACCCTATTTATCCAGTATTCACTGATAAACATTTTGATGTTTCTGGGTCTACTAATACATAAGTTAGAAGTAGAAATGCAGTAACTTTATATTGTTTGATTTGAAAAAGGTCATATGAAGTGAAGTATGAAGTATATTAAACATACTATTGTGAGTGCCTAGCAGGTTTGGGGTCAATTTCATTTGAATTCCAGTCAATTCAGGAAGTACACTGAAATTCCTCTATTTATTTGAAGACCATACATGTTAGAGTGATAGTGCGAGAGACTGTGCAGCTACTGTAATAGTACTGTACATTGTATGTATGAATTTCGATTCAGAATGAAAATATTCTACATGTAATATGTGGTGTACCAATGTATGTAGTAGCTAGATCAGTCATGCTCAGCAAATCAGCATATACACAAATATATTACATCCATATCCAACCTCCAGGAAAGCCTTGAAAGTATGATGAAATGATGATAATACATGCATTACGGTTTATTTTCTAATACATTAATATTTTTTGATAGTTTGATAGACCTAGAATCCAAGTAGAAAGCATGCATTATTGATGGGAGTAGAGAAATAGCTGGATTTATTTAGTAGATAAACTGAGATTGTTTCTTCTGTTGTTTCCCTATTCATTATAGAGAAGCACTTCTATTTTTGATAACAGACAAACAGGTTTTTTTTTTTATCAGAGGCCTAGGAGATTTTCAACACCCAATCAAACATCTTGCTTGAACCCTGGCATGTAGCATACCATGATGCAATATCAATACCTCCAGCACAGCCACAGAACAGACACATATTCTGCAGATACATGTTCAAATAGCCTAGTCATCACGTCACAGAGTACTAAATCACATCTATCAGTTATTTTCCTTGGTCTCAAAGAGCGTATAAATGCAATAATTCCAGTAGGACTCCACATTTTAGCACATGTTCTCTGTGATATTAAAATAATGGTAATGATGGTGACATGTTGATGGGTAATACTATTGTAAATGGAGAATGAGAACCAGATGATGATGACGATTAAACCTATATTTCTTGATATCCCAGCTCCCTATATAACATATTTTCCCTCTTGCACACTCCCTCCCCTGACTCCAAAGCTCCTTGTGTAAATCCAAATGGTTGTCCTGTGACTTGACCTGACCTTTATTAAAGGCAATGAACCAGCTTGCATAGACTCAAGGATCTCTTTGATAGCTGTGAATATTTTGTGTCCTACACTCTCCACCAATATAATTAGCTAGGGTTCATTGTGTTGAGGATGATGCACTCTTTTCATTGCTTCATTTCCTCCATCATCACTGATATGAATAGGACTGACTGGCTGTATTATGTACACCATTCACATGTTAGCGGTCATGAAAAGGAGACAAATTGTAGAAGCCATAAAGAAGAAATAGGAGATATCCAGGGGCTTTTAAATGTTACCATGCTGGCCAATAGGGTTTCTAAACACCGTGCTGTTTAAAATTCTCAAAGAGATAACCAGTTCCAGATGTGACTCATGTGAATCTAGTATTGGACTAGTCCAAATGAAAAAACTGAGGGGAGAGTCATATTCTAAACAGAGCCCTAATATCTTCGGAAAATCGAATGTGTACCATGAAAACATCAATAGGTTAAGGTAAATGGAGCTATGAATGAGGGGTAAATGGAGCTATGAATGAGGGGTAAATGGAGCTATGAATGAGGCGCAGCGCATTCAATCAAACCTTTCTAGAACCCCCTGTAACGTTGCAGTCCCTGAACATGCCCCAGTATTGAGGGAGGAGCGACGCGCGTTTTCCCTGTTTGCTAGGGTTACTGCAGAACATTTACTTTACAGTGAGTCGATAACTACTTTATTGTTTGAGTCTCTATTTAGCCATGATATAAAACACATTGGTAAACATGGCTGTTTTATTCTAACACGTTTTGGTTAACTAGCTAGTTAAATGCAACGGGTTTGAAAATGTGTGCGCTAGCTAGTACAGTGTAACGTTAGCTAGCACGCCTGTTTACATGTCCACGCTTAGACTGAGCGTCAGTAAACCATAGCTGTCAAGTTATCTACCAAATTGATAGGCTATGCGGTTTCGTTCAGTTATGCATTTATCATGTTATAGCTACCTTTTTCTTCACGCCACAATTCCGCCGTTGGCTGGCTAGCTTAACATTAACTACGTTTTTTTATTTGTCATTTAGCAGACGCTCTTAATCAGAGCAATTTACAGCAGAGTGCATACATTTTTCGTAATTCCGTTACTCTGTTCTAATTTATTTTCAGGGCCTCAGTCGAAAGAAATCAAAATGATTATCCCGGTCCGGTGCTTCACCTGTGGGAAAATCGTTGGTAATAAATGGGAGGCGTACCTTGGCCTCCTTCAAGCTGAATACACTGAAGGGTGAGAGACACATGTTTGTTGTGGTCATTGTTTACATTGTATTTCCCTAAGATTAATCCCTTTCTCAAAATATATTGTGTTAATTTATTTCATTGATATTTTTAATAGCTACATAGGCTACTCCTGAAACATATCAAACTCTCCTATCTGCTCCCCTTTGTTTGGTTGGCAGTGATGCCCTTGATGCTCTTGGTCTGAAGAGGTATTGCTGTCGGAGGATGCTGCTGGCCCATGTAGACCTCATTGAGAAGTTGCTGAATTATGCACCCCTGGAGAAATGATGGATACAACAACCACAAGAATCATCTGGCCTATTTACAGACAAGCCCTGGCTGACAGCCAGTGAGGCAGTGCACCCTGATGGATTGACATCCTCAAGAGACTAATTTCCCACCTCGTTTGAATTGTACATGTTTTTTTGTTGTTGGCTACAGCCATGTAATTTACATTATTGTGTAAATAAACAAGACAGGAGGTGAACCCCTTTAAGCAGCATGGGTCAGGCATTGAAAACTACCTAGTCCTCTTGTGTAGCAATCCCTTTTTGCAATAAACACACTTGTTCCAACTCATTTTAACAGCCTTTTTTAATCAGTTCAAATTTGATACAAAAGAAGGGGGAAGAGGGGAAAAAAAACACTGCACAATTCAACATACAAAAAAAATGTACCTCTGCTTTGTGCATGTCGGTGTGGCAAACAACAAAAGTTGCAGCCACGACCCTGAAACCGTCAATTTATAATCAAAAAATAAAATGACAAAGACAGGAACACTGAGAAAGAGGGGGTTGGTGATGGCTGAGATCAGAAGATTATGATAAGGTAAAATGCTTGGTGGCTGCTGAGTACCAGGGAAATGTGAACGGGGGACTATGGACATTCATTTTGTCTCACCATCAGTTCATCCATTATCCCAGACTTTTAAGCAGCTTGGTTCAGAAATAAAGTCCTGCCTCCCCTCCTACTCAGCCTGACGGAGACAAAGACCGCCTAGAATGTCCTGGGGGAAAAAAATACATAAGTTCTGTCAGGAGTGCGTAAATACAAAGGGTTGACTGAAAAAACAGGTGCTTGGCAATTAGAGGTGTTGGTGTAAGTGGTGGTAGTCTGTAGATTACAGAATTAGAGGGGAGACGTGTTGGAGATACGACAGGGCCAGAGAGCTTACCTAGCGGTGCCGCTCGCGGTGCTCCCTATGTCTATCTCGTTCCCGAACACGCTCCCGGTCTCTCCCATCTCTCTCCCCACTTAGGGAGCGTTCTCGGTGCCGGCGGGACATTCCTGCAGCCTCCCATTCCTGGCTGTAGGACTCTTCCCTTTCTTCCCTTCCTCTGCCTCTGTCCCGTTCTCTTTCCCTGTCTCGCTCCCTATCTCGGGAACGGTGTTCTCTGTCACGGGAACGGTGTCTTTTCCTACAAAGAGAACAAGTTAAGAGTGAGGCCACATTACAATATCCATTTGTGATGGGAGAACTGTCCATGAGAGGTCCAAACAATTTTTCCAGCACTGACCTGGAGCCATAAGACTTGCTCTCGATGGAGAAGAGGCAGTCTTTCAGAGAGGTGACCAGCACTCGACAGCGCTCGTCCCCATACACTCTTGACTGCTTGATGACAGCAATGGCAGTCAAAAGCGTCTCAATGGCCAGGGGCATGTCTCCTACATGAGACAAGGTTACAGAGTTTATTATAACGACACGATTTAAGATGACCATGATCTGCATTGTGTACTGCACATGTCAATGTCTTTGGGTCTCTAGTCTAGATTAGATTTATCATCATGAATCTGTATTTGAGTGTCTAATGTAGGAATGTTTCAGAGAGAGTCTAACCAGCAGTAGCTCCAGACACAGCCTTGGTGATGGCGCTGCTGGCGATTGCTCTGTTTCTGTTCATCAGCTCATCAAACTCTCCCTCTTGCATTTGGGGTGTGGGCGCTTCACTGTCCCTGCTGCTAGAGAAAGAGACACTCCCTTACTGATCATCGTCATACATACATACATACATATCCATACAACTTGTGATAGACATGTTTACCAATTAATACAAAATAATTCCATAATATAAATTACAGTGGATGAGCTCACCTGTGCCGGTTGTACGGTGTGTTGTGTTGTTGACTGTAGTTGTCATGTTGTGCTGGAGGAAAGAAGGCGGGGTTGAGATGCAGGGAGGGAGGAGGATGGCTGGGTAGACGTAGAGGTGGTGGAGGGAAAAGGTGTGGCATGGGGGGAGGGGGAATGTGTGGGGGAAGGTGAGGGAAAAGAGGAGGCGGCAGCCTAAAGTATGGGACTGACAGAGGGGGAGGTTTGTTGTGAATGTGTTGGGGGTGGATAGTGTGAGGGACAGTGGAGTGGTTCTGGTTGAGCACAGGAGGGGAGACGGAGGCGTTTTTGTCCCCAGTATCTGACGACTCCTTTGAGTTAGAGCGCTGGGGGACACCTATGGAAAAGGAGGAGGGACAGTTTGATTTTGTTTCTATGCAGCATTGGATATCGTTTACGAGAGATTTGAGTACGAATTTATTTGCTGTAAGTAGATGTGTGCTTACGTTTGTTAGCCTGGGCTTCAAACACGGCAAGATTCTGGCGTGTGGCAAAGCGGCAGTCCACCTTTTCCCCATTAACATGACAATTTGGCAAAGTCTCCAGCAACCTCTGCAATGACTCTTCTGTGGCCACCACTACCTCAGCGTATCTATAGAGATAAAAGACAAATATCAACTAGTGTACTTTATGTTACCAGCTGGATAGAAAGGCTATAGAAAGGCTATTCCAGAGCTTTGAAAGGCCTTCACAACATAATCGACTAGCCATCAGTAACCACCAGAGCAGCCTTGTCCAGTTCTTCAGCGTCTGGAGACAACACTTTGGCTCTGGATCATGCACAGATAATAAATAATAAAACGTTGGTAGTCATCTGTAAGATCTGTATTTAGCTTAGCTATTGGAGCATCATATTTATTTGAAGACTAATTTGACTCAATAGGTGTCTCCAGGTCTCCCTAGAACACCATGGCCAGACCCAGTCATGAAATGACAAAACACCAAGTTAATAAACAGTGAAGAAATAGATCACATTAGATTAGAATGATGCCCAGTGGATAGGCCTAACTCTCACCCTCTGGACTGGCCATTAGCTCTGTTCTCAGCAAATTTGATCTCCACAATGTCCTTCACACCCAAGGTGCGAGCCACGTTAATAAGGTCTTTGTCAGAGGTCCACTGAGGAGAGAGGTAAAGGAGTACAAATGAGAGAAAGAGGGAGAAGATGAGTAAAAAATTAAGGATAGGGACAGAAAGGTAATAGGCCTAGGTGGCTGTATCTCATTACAGAACATAGGCTAATAGATTAGCAAACTGGATTGAAGGTAATGGCGATGGTGGGAGACTCACCCAGGAGAAGTTGCCCACATATACAGCCAGTCTCTTGTTCCACACCCCACTGTAAGTGTACAGTATTGCTGGTTTGCTCTCCTCTTTCGTTGGCTGGTTCTTGCTGAGAGGGATAGTATCTTCTGAGAATTTCCTTTCCCGGCTCACAGAGCCAGTGAGCACATCATCATAAAGATCACTTGCCTCTGCTGTCATTGCAAAATCTCCATCCTATAGAGAAGACAGAAGATAAACTAGGCATTGAGGGATTATGTCTATCACTCACAATGACCATCCATGAAAAATCCGACAAACTACAAGAGAACAATAACCTCCACATGTGTATTGTTGATATCAAGGATAAGAAATTGAATAGTATGATTTTTGACATTAATTAATGTAAGATGTTGACATGCTGGTCATGCTAAAATCAAACCTCATTC
The DNA here is from genome assembly GCF_057628025.1 of Oncorhynchus mykiss. Classification (NCBI taxonomy): domain Eukaryota; kingdom Metazoa; phylum Chordata; class Actinopteri; order Salmoniformes; family Salmonidae; genus Oncorhynchus; species Oncorhynchus mykiss. Next base: position 23,872,148 of record NC_143047.1, on the reverse strand, counting down.
AACAAGATATTTTAGTTCCCACTTCAAGAATCTTCTGCATTCACTTTCAGCTTCTCACAATTACAGCTCTTTTCATAATCTCTCTCGGCCTGTCTCACCTCTCCGTTGTTTTGACTGAACTTCTCGTCGTAGATGTCTATGAGGTCAGTTGTACCACCACCATCGGCCGCTTTAGCCGCCATCCCGAGTCCTGGGTTGGCAGTGCAGCCTCTGGCTACGTTTTCTCTCAGCAATCGACACTTGGCAATAAACGCAAGGAAATAACTAAAGGTGCATATTTTGCACCTTTCCGTGCGTCTATGTTTTATTGATGTAGCTAGTCCAGCTGGCTAACGTTATCCAGTTAGCGTCTCAATATTGTTTAAAAAACTAGCGAGGTGGCTAGCTAGCATCACCTCGCATTCCCTCCCATTGCAGGGAAGCTGGCGTGGACGGAATACCAAAGGCAAACAAATAAATTACCAACCCGGATTAAAAAGTCAACAAATATTATACTTTCAAAATGTGATATAATTGTTATAGAAGTCTACATGCAAAAACGGATAACATTCAGGTAAACACTCAGCTAGCTTGTTGCTGCTACATCAGAACTGAAACGGAATCGAGGAGTGCATCTCAAATATCTCCCGTGTAAAACAGGCATGATATTACGAGGTTCCGTAAACAATTATTTAGCTATCAGCTTAATAATATATGTTGTTACATACGTGAATATATAATGTAAATATGAGACATGTTGATACACGTGTTATTGTTTAACATGCATTTCAAGAACCATTTGGAAGAAGTAATAATTTCCCTTACCAATATGGCGCCTTTTATTTCCCCAAGCTGGAGCGGACATTTCCTGCTGTGTTCCCCTGTTATTGTGTGACTGTCTTTAGCTAGCAGGGATTTTGGGACACCGGCTGCTCTCGAGTCAACAAGAACAGTCACATCAGGATTCAGCAGTCACAAATAAGAAGGACACAATGCTGTCTGCTTTCGTTGCTAAAAGAGTGAGTCGTATTTGGAATATAAACGTTAGGCTACACGGACTATTTGAATTAACCTTGTATCCTAATTTACGTTGTATTTCAAAAAAATGTTTTAAACCTTTGTACGGTCTCTATTCACACGCACATGGGCCTACACACACCATCATCTGCTCATTCACACATAATATGCACATACATTTATACTGACTCTACACCCACACTGCTGCTTTTGATGCCTCGTCAGTTTACCCCTATACATATCTACTACCTCCATCACTCCGGCTTCTCTGCACATTGTAAATACGGTATTTGAACTGACCCGGTATATAGTTTTTATTATTTTTATTTCACCTTTATTTAACCAGGTAAGCTAGTTGAGAGCAGGTTCTCATTTACAACTGCAACCTGATATAGTATGCTTACTTGCTGTGTTCTTCATATTTCTTATTTCTCGTGTTTTTTCTTCTTCTAGTTTTAGCCTCATTGTTTTTGATTATTGCATTGTTGGGCTTTGAGTTTGCAAGAAAGGCATTCCACTGTACTTGGGCATGCATCGAAACTTGTTAGGACAGTCGATTGAATGTAGTAGCTAACGTTAGCTAGCTAGATAACTAATACCAAGACTGGCGAGCTAGCTGGCTAGAAATGCTGTCTATTTTGACTGAAGCTAACTAAAGTTAGCCCATAAACCTAGTTGACTACAGAGTTTGAAAGTAATTTTCTGCATCTGATTTAGCCTATGACCTTTGCCAATCTGACTTGTGAGTACCCTACAGGACAGTCATTGTAAGCTACTTTTCTAGCATTAAAACCATATCCATGTTGTTGTGTACAGTCAGTCCAGTTGTTGGTAAGGATGTTGTTTATCTTGTCCAGCTGGTAAGTGGGGTATGCCAGGCGTCATGGAGACCAGCTGTGGCAGAACTAGTAACTACACGGGGTTACAAAGGAGAGGCACCTGATGACTCTAGGGGTGACCTAATTGAGATCCCCCTGCCCCCATGGACAGAGAAGGATGGCGAGACCATGGACATCAAGAGACGGCGCCTGCTCTTCCAAAGCCGAAAGAGGGGCATGCTGGAGAATTGCATATTGCTCAGGTGAGTGGACCACTGATCATACTATATATATTTTAGTATTGATTTTAGTCTTCTATTTAATCATGAGCAAAGCTCATACTATGATAGAGGCCACGATAGAGATTAAGGAATTTATAAACCATCAGGTTTAATGTCAGGCAGCATGTGTGGTCAGTGGCAGAGGCATGATTTAATTATAGTGTGCAACTTACAATATGTGTATCCGAGTCTTGGACACGTTTCAAAACCATACACTTGCACATACCAATCATTGTCTTTCCCCTTTCAGCCTGTTTGCCAAACAATATCTGAATACAATGACCGAGCACCAGTTAAGACAGTATGACAGACTGATCAATGAGCCTAGCAACGACTGGGACATCTACTACTGGGCAACAGGTGAGGAGAGTGGTTCAGCTTCATATCTTATCAACTGTGATTATCCACTCTGATCTACACCAGGGCAAGAAAATACATATAATACAGTTAGTTATACTGTTGTTTAGAAATAGTTCTTATTTTCAAGCTGTTCTGCTTGACTTTCTTAGTGTTATGGTGAGCCAATTTGCCATTCTATATGAAATGTCAGTTGAAGTTAACTGAATGTCTTTCCCTCCTCTCAACAGAGGCCCAGCCTGTACCTGATGTGTACACAGGTGAAATCATGGACCTACTGAAGGAGTTCACTAAGAACAAAGATCAGGAACAGAGGCTGGACGCACCCAACCTGGAATACCTGGACAAGGGGAGCCAGTGAAGCCTGGCTGACACATCCCTCTCAGGGTGTTTTCACATATAGTCTTCTTTAAAATAACTGATCTCAGTCCTCTTTAAAGTGAACTCTGGGATAAAAAAAAGAAGAAGCAAAATGTCTCAGTTCTCTTTGTATTCACATTGCCCATGCCTTTGAATGAGATCTCCGCTTTTTTGGCAGTTCACTTCACCTATTTTGTTGTCAGAGTCCTCTTTTCATTCACATTGCTATGTTTAGAAAGGAACCAATATATTTTTCCAACATTCATTCAATGCACTGTGGGTGCAGGACAAGCCATTCAGTCAGAATGTGTTATTGGACAACAAAATATACCATATACCTACTTACATTTAGGAAGCTAAAAGATTACAATTATGTCTCATTTTTAACTAAATGCAATCAGAATATTAACATATAAATATTATTGGTAACAGAACAACTGCAGATTAAATAATGCTGTAATAGAGCTGTTGCCCGGGTGCCGAGGATTTCGATTAAGGCAGCCCCCCCAGCACCTCTCTGATTCAGAAGGGTTGGGTTAAATGCGGAAGACACATTTCAATTGAATACATTGTTGGACAACTGAATAGGTATCCCACTTTTCCCTTTTACACCCATTGTAGGCTACGGCCCCTTTAAGAGCTAGAATCGATTTTGTGCCTTGTGTTGTGATTTTGCCGTCTTCTCACACTATTCAAACCCCATGGTTGAATAAACAGCTCATGAAGCTATCTTAACCATAAGATCACATATTGCAAAAAATTATCTGAACTAAAAACTCCAGGCATATTTTGGCATTTCTGGTCATCCTTGCTAATCAATATCCTTAAACAGCACATGTTTTCCCCCCGCAAATCTGCACATCACCATTTTATCTCATTTGTGGCACCAATGTGAGGGGCAATTGCAGTGAACACGGTGTTGCAGTAGTCTACTGTGTGGTGCGGGAATAATGACAAGCGAAGCTGGGGATCTTTGTGTTCACATTGCCCTAAAAATGGGAACCGAACTCAGTCCACCTCTCGCGATGGTCTAAGTTCGCTTCGCTTCGGAGTTCATTCTTTGGTGGTCTGAGTTCTTATGGATTATTCACACTCTCACACTGCACAAAAAATATAGCGGAGAAAAAAATTGGCTGGAAGGGACCAAGTGTGAAAACACCCTCAGATAATGCTAATGGTTCTCATAATTTACCAGAGAAACCCTCCTAGACAAGGACAATTCCTGCAGAAAGCCATTGCACTACATGCATATTTCTATCACCGGCTTTATTCATAAGACCTTCAACACAGAATGAAAATAATGACTATAGTACACGGATGTGCGAGGTAACTATACTGAACAAAAAATATAAACGCAACATGTACAATGTTGGTTACATGAGCTGAAATAAAAGATCACAGAAATGTTCCATATGCACAAAAAGCTTATTTCTCTCAAATGTTGTGCACACGTTTGTTTATTTCCTTGTTAGTGAGCAATTCCCCTTTGGCCTTTCACCCAACCTGCTCATGTTTGGTTTCTAGTGAATACGACCCAGGTGCTTGGGTGAGTTGCAGTGTCAGTGCATGGACACCAGGGGGAAGCAAAACTACTGTTTCATTCCCTTTTTGCACCTCAACTGCACATCACTCCTAATCACAGGTCTAAGGTAACATACTGGGAATGCAGATTCTAAAACATGAAGCTCAATACTCACTCTTAAATGCAGAGATGCAGGCACCAAAACAGTTAATAGTTAAATTATATAAGGTTATTGTGGGTTGCACTGGCAAGCTATGGACAATCATGCTGTCCTTGATGTCTGTAATTAGCTTTCAGCTCAGTAACTCAGGCTAAAATGATTCATAATGTAGATAGATATCTGCATAAATTAATAGGTAAGGCTCCTTTTAATAGGCAAGGCTCTCCTTTCACCACAAATGAGTAAACGTATTCTGCTGTGCATAATGTTTGTGCGAGTGTGTGTGTATGTTTGCACTGGGTATGTGTAATCGGTGTGAAATGGCTAGTTAGCGGGGTGCGCGCGAATAGTGTTTCAATCGGTGACGCCACTCGCTCTGAGACCTTGAAGTTGTTGTTTCCCTTGCTCCGCAAGGACTGCGGCTTTTGTGGAGCGATAGGTAACGATGCTTCAACGGTAACTATCGACAATGTGTGCGGAGGATCCCTGGTTGGGGCGAGGAGAGGGACGAAAGCTATACACTGTTACATGTGATTGTAGGGCTGTGTGTTTGAGCGTCAAATAGTATCAGTTCTTACATTGCAGATTGTATTTTGCCTGAAACACAAACAGTGTTTCTTTCTCCCTCTCCCCCTGCTACCATGTTGACAGTGGTAGGAGTTTCTCTGTTATCATGTAATGTTCTGAGACCAGCAGGGAGGTGCCCTTTGGCCAGGGGGTGTGCAGAGTATTCGAACAGAAATGAGACAAGCCTCCCTCTGCCTGGTTGTACCCTCAAGTCACCAGAACCATTGTGCTGGACACTCAGGCGATTACAGAAGACATTTATGATTTAAAATATTAAGTCCATCACCTGAGAGAACAGTCTCAGCTCACGAGCACAGACACAATTTGCACTTCAGTAGTCTTCAATATTCTGTACCCAGGCTACTTCCTCGTTTGGTAATAAAATAATAAAACCTCTTGGCATAAATCTTAAAGTGGTGATTTGCTCACAATTGATCAAAGATTAAATTGCCACACAAAGTCATTTTACGTACAGCTCCTGCATGGACAGGGTGAGGTGGAGATGCTGGGTGTGTGTCTTTAAATAGCACACTGTGATGTCAGCAGAGTCCCCCTCTGTGTCATCTCTGTGACTTTGCTGCCATCTGTCCCACTTCAGAGCCATGGACTGGACACATCTTCTTCTGACCTCTGTCTGTCTGTCCTTTTTTAAATATATCTGTCTCTGTCAGTGTTCAGCTATTTACCTGACTGACGGTCAGTCTGTCTGTATAACTTTGTGTTCGGCCACTCATCCAGGTGTCATTATTTCCAACACCACTAGTGTCAAAGATGTATTGGCCTGTGCCAAGTTTGTATCTTTATATTTCTTCAACGGATTTCTTTATCATCTTACTTCTTAACTGTTTGTCTTGATTAGGTTTTAATCTGAAAGAATGAGAAACAGTTGTCAGATGTGGATGTTCAGAGCGCACATTCTGCAGGAGCGTCTGTACACGTGTATCTGAACATACTGCATGAAATAAACTTAGATCATGTGGGTGTGACTTTAATCAAACACAAACTGTGTGCACTTTCCTTTGCTCACATGGCAATGGTCCCGTTTCCATTTCCTCATTTAGCAATGGTCCCATGTGGCTCAGTCGGTAGAGTATGGTGCTTTCAACAGCAGAGTTTTGGGTTCAATTCCCATGGGGGACCATAACAGAAATGTACTCGCTCACTACTGTAAATGCTCTGGATAAGAGCATCTACTAAATGACTGTAACAATGTAATTTAGCCCTGTTCTCTCACTATTAAATGATACGCCGCACCTGTGAATTCTACATATCAGGCTTTCATGTGCTGCACATTTCATGTTTTTCCATTCCCGCTAAGCTTGTTTGGAGTGTGGATCTGTCTGTCGCCCACAGCCGCCCACTCTCCCCAACTCCAGGCTGACGTGTTCCTGTCTTCTTCTAGCGCTGTGTCTCTGTGTCGTGACAGCTCTCAGTTTTATCCTCCGCTCTGCACTACTGCCAATCTCTGCTCCCCTGGAATTAAAATTGTACCCCTCTCTCTTTCTTCACCGTCTCTCTCCCTCTCCTCAACATGTCTTCTCATTCTCTCTGTACTTGAGAGAAGCCTGCAGGAAGAGAGCTGTACGACAGAGAGAAAATACTGTAGTAGTTTCACTATTCTACTACTAATAACCTGTATTCAGGGCCAATTTTCCTGCCAGGTCATGTGGTCAGGAAAAACTTCTGTTGTGCACCGGTTTAGAATACTTAACACGAACATGCACACATCCCCTCTCCTTCATGCTCAGAGTTAACAGGGTTTCTGTAGTTGACTCAAAAATAACCACATGCCAAAGATCAATAGTTGAAATGAACTATAGAAAATAACATGTATTAAAAATAAGCCCAAAGGAGGGAGTAGGGCAGATGTATGTAGGAAGTGGATTTGTAAAATACTGAAGATCTATTCTGTTCTTGTGTTCTGGTTGTAACTACAGTGTGTGAGCATTAGGAATGAACTGTGTGGGAAGCAATGTGTGTGGGTTGTGGTGTGTTTTTTAAACACTTGAGAAAAAAACAAAATAATACAACTGTGTGTAAACCAGCACTTAGAAAGCCCTTTTACAGCCTGTCAAAAATAGTCAAAACATACTCCTGTATGAGTCCAAACTGAGCTCTAACATGTTGCTACTCATTAGATTAGCTACCAACTTCTGAAATGCATAGCTGTGAAAATATGAAAGTAAACTACATCTACAGTAATTAAAGGCATCAAGGCAGCTTGGTTTGACAGAAAACCAGTGTATGTACTGTATATCATTCCTATAAGAACTGAGTTTGATGTTCAAGTTGAAGGCCAGATTTGAAGGCGAGGTTCAGACTTGACTCTTCACAACAGTGTTTTTACTGCAACATAACTACTGTTTCAACTAGTACTAACCAGTGGGAACAGTTAGAAACCTTACTAAGTTCCTCTGATGGAAATCAAATAGGGAGAGAAAGCCACAAGCCACTATGAAATACCACAGTAAATCAGCTTTAGAAAAACAACAAAAACTATTTTAGAAGTTTCTTCTTTTTATGTACACATTTATATATTTATACACTGTACAGATAAAAAAAAAATGCTTGAAATATAAGATTGTGCACCCCACAGATGTGTGACTAAAGAGAGAACAGAAGAGAGCAAGAAATGGGACAAAGGGATGTCAAGGACATACAGATATCAACATCCCCAATTAACACTGATTAGTTTTTACATACACAATTTTCATTTATCCTTTATACAATGTCACAAAATCCTGGCCTGTTTTGGACAATCCTCCTCGTATCTCCACCAATATCTGTGTAGAGAGCCCTAATCAGACATTTAGGGTGATTTCAATCTGAGTGAACACTGATCAGTTTTCAGATTTATTTAGATCTGTGTTTTGAATTGTTACTGGGCTTTTCTAGAGCCAAGGAAGGACTCTACAAAGAATCCCAGCTCAATGCCTCAGAGGCAAATGGACCATACCTGGCTTCCTATTTTATTTTCAGACAAATAATTCATTTTCACCTGAATCGTGCCATTTTATCTGTGTTTCCTATTCTGGCTGATCTTTTCAATTTAATGCTGCATCTGATGCATAATGATGTATCGTTTGCGTGTGTGCTCAGTATGAGGCAGGGAGGTGACTGTTCCCAGTTATTTTAGAAACAGGTAGGTGCTCTGCTATGTTCTGCTCTGCCTGGAGAGATGGCAGTGATGCAAATGAGGTGATGATCATTGTCTGTCTCACCTTTTCTCTGTGACACTTGGGGAGTGAGAGCATATGGAGGAGAGAGGGGAGGGGTGTTGTTTAAGAGCACCTTGTGCCAAAAAGCATGTGTGTCACAGTGGGGTTTTGAAGTACGTCAGCACTGACGTCTGGAGACCTCGCCTGTCTTAGTGTCTGTGTGTTGGGCCAGACCTAGAGCGGAGGGACAGTGTGTTGGGCCAGACCTAGAGTGGAGGGACAGTGTGTTGGGCCAGACCTAGAGCGGAGGGACAGTGTGTTGGGCCAGACGTAGAGCGGAGGGACAGCGTGTTGGGCCAGACCTAGAGCGGAGGGACAGTGTGTTGGGCCAGACCTAGAGCGGAGGGACAGTGTGTTGGGCCAGACGTAGAGCGGAGGGACAGCGTGTTGGGCCAGACCTAGAGCGGAGGGACAGTGTGTTGGGCCAGACCTAGAGCGGAGGGACAGTGTGTTGGGCCAGACGTAGAGCGGAGGGACAGTGTGTTGGGCCAGACGTAGAGCAGAGGGACAGTGTGTTGGGCCAGACCTAGAGGGGAGGGACAGTGTGTTGGGCCAGACGTAGAGCGGAGGGACAGTGTGTTGGGCCAGACCTAGAGGGGAGGGACAGTGTGTTGGGCCAGACCTAGAGCGGAGGGACAGTGTGTTGGGCCAGACGTAGAGGGGAGGGACAGTGTGTTGGGCCAGACCTAGAGCGGAGGGACAGTGTTTTGGGCCAGACCTAGAGGGGAGAGACAGTGTGTTGGGCCAGACCTAGAGCGGAGGGACAGTGTGTTGGGCCAGACCTAGAGGGGAGGGACAGTGTGTTGGGCCAGACCTAGAGCGGAGGGACAGTGTGTTGGGCCAGACGTAGAGTGGAGGGACAGCGTGTTGGGCCAGACGTAGAGCGGAGGTATAGTGTGTTGGGCCAGACGTAGAGGGGAGGGACAGTGTGTTGGGCCAGACCTAGAGCGGAGGGACAGTGTGTTGGGCCAGACCTAGAGGGGAGGGACAGCGTGTTGGGCCAGACCTAGAGCGGAGGTATAGTGTGTTGGGCCAGACGTAGAGGGGAGGGACAGCGTGTTGGGTCAGACGTAGAGGGGAGGGACAGCGTGTTGGGCCCGACCTAGAGCGGAGGTATAGTGTGTTGGGCCAGACGTAGAGGGGAGGGACAGCGTGTTGGGCCAGACCTAGAGCGGAGGTATAGTGTGTTGGGCCAGACGTAGAGGGGAGGGACAGCGTGTTGGGTCAGACGTAGAGGGGAGGGACAGCGTGTTGGGTCAGACGTAGAGGGGAGGGACAGCGTGTTGGGTCAGATGTAGAGGGGAGGGACAGCGTGTTGGGCCCGACCTAGAGCGGAGGGACAGTATTTTGGGCCAGACGTAGAGGGGAGGGACAGCGTGTTGGGTCAGACGTAGAGGGGAGGGACAGTGTGTTGGGCCAGACCTAGAGCGGAGGGACAGCGTGTTGGGCCAGACGTAGAGGGGAGGGACAGTGTGTTGGGCCAGACCTAGAGCGGAGGGACAGCGTGTTGGGCCAGACGTAGAGCGGAGGGACAGGGTGTTGGGCCAGTCCTAGAGCGGAGGGACAGGGTGTTGGGCCAGACATAGAGCGGAGGGACAGCGTGTTGGGTCAGACGTAGAGGGGAGGGACAGTGTGTTGGGCCAGACCTAGTGCAGAGGGACAGCGTGTTGGGTCAGACGTAGAGGGGAGGGACAGTGTGTTGGGCCAGACGTAGAGCGGAGGGACAGCGTGTTGGGTCAGATGTAGAGGGGAGGGACAGGGTGTTGGGCCAGACCTAGAGCGGAGGGACAGCGTGTTGGGTCAGACGTAGAGGGGAGGGACAGTGTGTTGGGCCAGACGTAGAGCGGAGGGACAGCGTGTTGGGTCAGATGTAGAGGGGAGGGACAGCGTGTTGGGCCCGACCTAGAGCGGAGGGACAGTATTTTGGGCTAGACGTAGAGGGGAGGGACAGCGTGTTGGGTCAGACGTAGAGGGGAGGGACAGTGTGTTGGGCCAGACCTAGAGCGGAGGGACAGCGTGTTGGGCCAGACGTAGAGCGGAGGGACAGCGTGTTGGGCCAGACGTAGAGCGGAGGGACAGGGTGTTGGGCCAGTCCTAGAGCGGAGGGACAGTATTTTGGGCTAGACGTAGAGGGGAGGGACAGCGTGTTGGGTCAGATGTAGAGGGGAGGGACAGTGTGTTGGGCCAGTCCTAGAGCGGAGGGACAGCGTGTTGGGCCAGTCCTAGAGGGGAGGGACAGGGTGTTGGGCCAGACCTAGAGCGGAGGGACAGCGTGTTGGGCCAGACCTAGTGCGGAGGGACAGCGTGTTGGGTCAGACGTAGAGGGGAGGGACAGTGTGTTGGGCCAGACGTAGAGCGGAGGGACAGCGTGTTGGGTCAGATGTAGAGGGGAGGGACAGGGTGTTGGGCCAGACCTAGAGGGGAGGGACAGCGTGTTGGGCCAGACCTAGAGCGGAGGTATAGTGTGTTGGGCCAGACGTAGAGGGGAGGGACAGCGTGTTGGGTCAGACGTAGAGGGGAGGGACAGCGTGTTGGGTCAGACGTAGAGGGGAGGGACAGCGTGTTGGGTCAGATGTAGAGGGGAGGGACAGCGTGTTGGGCCCGACCTAGAGCGGAGGGACAGTATTTTGGGCCAGACGTAGAGGGGAGGGACAGCGTGTTGGGTCAGACGTAGAGGGGAGGGACAGTGTGTTGGGCCAGACCTAGAGCGGAGGGACAGCGTGTTGGGCCAGACGTAGAGGGGAGGGACAGTGTGTTGGGCCAGACCTAGAGCGGAGGGACAGCGTGTTGGGTCAGACGTAGAGCGGAGGGACAGGGTGTTGGGCCAGTCCTAGAGCGGAGGGACAGGGTGTTGGGCCAGACCTAGAGCGGAGGGACAGCGTGTTGGGTCAGACGTAGAGGGGAGGGACAGTGTGTTGGGCCAGACCTAGTGCGGAGGGACAGCGTGTTGGGTCAGACGTAGAGGGGAGGGACAGTGTGTTGGGCCAGACGTAGAGCGGAGGGACAGCGTGTTGGGTCAGATGTAGAGGGGAGGGACAGGGTGTTGGGCCAGACCTAGAGCGGAGGGACAGCGTGTTGGGTCAGATGTAGAGGGGAGGGACAGTGTGTTGGGCCAGACGTAGAGCGGAGGGACAGCGTGTTGGGTCAGATGTAGAGGGGAGGGACAGCGTGTTGGGCCCGACCTAGAGCGGAGGGACAGTATTTTGGGCTAGACGTAGAGGGGAGGGACAGCGTGTTGGGTCAGACGTAGAGGGGAGGGACAGTGTGTTGGGCCAGACCTAGAGCGGAGGGACAGCGTGTTGGGCCAGACGTAGAGGGGAGGGACAGTGTGTTGGGCCAGACCTAGAGCGGAGGGACAGCGTGTTGGGCCAGACGTAGAGCGGAGGGACAGGGTGTTGGGCCAGTCCTAGAGCGGAGGGACAGTATTTTGGGCTAGACGTAGAGGGGAGGGACAGCGTGTTGGGTCAGACGTAGAGGGGAGGGACAGTGTGTTGGGCCAGTCCTAGAGCGGAGGGACAGCGTGTTGGGCCAGTCCTAGAGGGGAGGGACAGGGTGTTGGGCCAGACCTAGAGCGGAGGGACAGCGTGTTGGGCCAGTCCTAGAGCGGAGGGACAGATTGTTTGGCCAGACCTAGAGCGGAGGGACAGCGTGTTGGGCCAGTCCTAGAGCGGAGGGACAGCGTGTTGGGCCAGACCTAGAGCGGAGGGACAGTGTGTTGTGGTTCTGTAAGCCACCTATTAAATGATACTGAGTGAACAGTCCCTCTGCCCAACAGAAGAGGGCTAGAATAGAATATGCTGTATGTGGTATTGTCAGATGTAATGAGCTCCCCTCTCCCTTGTCTTTCCTTCTCTCTTCATGTCTATGGCCCCCTCCCCAACCAACCCATAAAACCCCAACAAATAGAAAGTAGACACATGCCCTTTGTCACGTTCCAACATCCCAGTAATCATTAGCGTCTTCTTCTTAGCGATCAGCGACAACATAAATAATTAACTGAACATCTAAATTACTTTATACAGAATAAAAACAGCCCAAAAAACAGATTCGATATTAAGAAAATGAAAATGGCAAAAGTGAACACCGAGCACACATACATACACCGTAAATACAAACACACAAACTAACAGTCAGATGTTGACACACTCATACACACATTGCAAACACACACACACACACATTCAGTAGACACAAATAAAACAGTCAAATGTAAACAGAAAATAGGTTTAGTTTATATTATTACTCTTGTAGCTATCCTTCAGCCCACTGTGTGATGAGAGAGAGACTTAAGCTTGGAACAGGTCACACCAGGATGACATCAGGAGCAGGACAGAGCAGAGGGGGTCTGGCCAGTAATGGAACAGCCTGGTCCTGAAGACCCACTAACACCCTAACTATCTAACATCAGGAGCAGGACAGAGCAGAGGGGGTTTGGTCTGTAATGGAACAGCCCTGGTCCTGAAGACCCACAAACACCCTAACTATCTAACATCAGGAGCAGGACAGAGCAGAGGGGGTTTGTCTGTAATGAAACAGCCCTGGTCCTGAAGACCCACGAACACCCTAACTATCTAACATCTGGAGCAGGACAGAGCAGAGGGGGTCTGGCCAGTAATAGAACAGCCGTGGTCCTGAAGACCCACTAACACCCTAACTATCTAACATCTGGAGCAGGACAGAGCAGAGGGGGTCTGGCCAGTAATGGAACAGCCGTGGTCCTGAAGACCCACGAACACCCTAACTATCTAACATCTGGAGCAGGACAGAGCAGAGGGGGTCTGGCCAGTAATGGAACAGCCGTGGTCCTGAAGACCCACGAACACCCTAACTATCTAACATCTGGAGCAGGACAGAGCAGAGGGGGTCTGGCCAGTAATGGAACAGCCGTGGTCCTGAAGACCCACGAACACCCTAACTATCTAACATCTGGAGCAGGACAGAGCAGAGGGGGTCTGGCCAGTAATGGAACAGCCGTGGTCCTGAAGACCCACGAACACCCTAACTATCTAACATCTGGAGCAGGACAGAGCAGAGGGGGTCTGGCCAGTAATGGAACAGCCATGGCCCTGAAGACCTACTAACACCCTAACTATCTAACATCTGGAGCAGGACAGAGCAGAGGGGGTCTGGCCAGTAATGGAACAGCCATGGTCCTGAAGACCCACTAACACCCTAACTATCTAACATCTGGAGCAGGACAGAGCAGAGGGGGTTTGGTCTGTAATGGAACAGCCCTGGTCCTGAAGACCCACTAACACCCTAACTATCTAACATCAGGAGCAGGACAGAGTAGAGGGGGTTTGGCCAGTAATGGAACAGCCCTGGTCCTGAAGACCCACTAACACCCTAACTATCTAACATCTGGAGCAGGACAGAGCAGAGGGGGTTTGGTCTGTAATGGAACAGCCCTGGTCCTGAAGACCCACTAACACCCTAACTATCTAACATCAGGAGCAGGACAGAGCAGAGGGGGTTTGGTCTGTAATGGAACAGCCGTGGTCCTGAAGACCCACTAACACCCTAACTATCTAACATCTGGAGCAGGACAGAGCAGAGGGGGTTTGGTCTGTAATGGAACAGCCATGGTCCTGAAGACCCACTAACACCCTAACTATCTAACATCAGGAGCAGGACAGAGCAGAGGGGGTCTGGCCAGTAATGGAACAGCCATGGTCCTGAAGACCCACTAACACCCTAACTATCTAACATCAGGAGCAGGACAGAGCAGAGGGGGTCTGGCCAGTAATGGAACAGCCATGGTCCTGAAGACCCACTAACACCCTAACTATCTAACATCAGGAGCAGGACAGAGCAGAGGGGGTTTGGTCTGTAATGGAACAGCCCTGGTCCTGAAGACCCACTAACACCCTAACTATCTAACATCAGGAGCAGGACAGAGCAGAGGGGGTCTGGCCAGTAATGGAACAGCCATGGTCCTGAAGACCCACTAACACCCTAACTATCTAACATCAGGAGCAGGACAGAGCAGAGGGGGTTTGGCCAGTAATGGAACAGACTAACTGACGTAACAGACACACATTCCAATAGACAGGCAGAATTACAAAGACAAACAAGTAACGTTATAAACCTTGATGGGGACAAGATCATTTGGCTTAGTCCTCCATTATAAACTAAACTGACTTGGTTGGGAGAGGGGCATTTATTTATGGTTATCTGCAGTGGATGATGCAATTGAGAGAAAGCAGCTCAGATGAAGACTGGTGGTTCATGTCAACTTCCTCCTCTGCTTACCGTTCCACACCAGGTAGCAGGCACTACCCTACAGACTGTACCCCTCTCTCTCTGTCACTGCTTAGCTGCTGTGACCTCTCCAAGTCTTCAAACATATCCAGTAGAATACTGATGATTATTATTGTCATTATTATTATCAGTAATATTGTTGTTATTCATTTGCAGTGCAAGCCCAATACTTTCACACACCTGCACTCGCATTCACGCTCTAACTTTCACTGACGCACACGCACGCACGCACGCACGCACGCACACACGCACGCACGCACGCACGCACACACGCACACACACACACACACACACACACACACACACACACAGAGAGAATACGACAGAATAATAGCTGTCTTTTTGCTTCTATTTACTGTCTCTGGAAGAACATTTTGATTGGTCTCTTTAGGCTTTTTAAAAACAAAACACAACATTGATGACTTTACTCTTTTTCTGTCATTATTCTTTTTTTTCTCTCCAGAAAATAGGAACGTCTTTTTACATTTCCCCCATGGACCAGTGTAAATGATCAGTCATTTTCTCCTTTTTTCATCTAGAACTTCATTTGGAGTTACAGCACATCACCCACAGCACACACAGACAACAAGGGGGTCCAGCCAGGGAAGAATCACCACAGTGGTGGGAGAGAAAGAGATCAGAGATGATGAACGGGGTGGAGTGACAGTGTCACGTCTAATTCCATTATCATCCAGACAGTCCATCCCTCGTCTATTCCATTGGTTTGCCTCTCTCTCTCTCTATCGATCCTTCCTGTTATATTCTCTGTGTGTTTGCAGAAGGGAACGGACAAAAGGGTCAACGTGGGAAGCAAAAATCAATAATGAACAGCCAACCACATCGCTTCTGACGACAGAGAGAGCAGTGATTAGGGAGAGAAGAAGCCTCCCCTCACTGCCACAGGAGAACGATGGAGAGACACAGGATGAATGGTGGAACTGGATTCCTGGGGCTCACCCTAGGGCTGGCAGAGTGTGCTGCTCCAGAGTAAAACAGAGTAAAGGTGGACCAAGGAGAAAAAAACAACGGTTGAGAGAAAACTTAAAAGCAACAAGACTCAGAAAGGACCCGGCTTAACAGAGGGGAGTAGAGGAAGGAGAAGTTCATTAGGGATCTGAGAGAGGACAGGCAGGAGGAGAGGGTGGATGCGTTGGATGGCTATTTGTACCCATGTTCTGCAGCGAGTCAGCCTTGTGCATGACGATAGGGTGGGAGGGCAGGGCAGGGCAGGGGGCTGGGATGGTCTGGGTGGACGTGACTGGACCTACAGTATCAGGCCTTGAGGGCATGCCACTGCTGCACGGCATTACGAGGTTTACCCATCATGTCCTTCCAGTGCTTCACCTCCGCTGGACCACTCTTCCACGAGAGATAGATCTGAGAGAGAGAGCAAGAGGGAGGGTGGGAAGAAAGAGAGGAAGAGAAGGGGAGGAAGGGAGGAGGAGAGAGAGATGGAGTGAAAGAGAGCGAGGGGGGTGAGATGGATAAGCAGGATATCTGACGTCACAGAGATCGATATTACTCATACTCAAACAGAGAGAGGTAAACTAAACTCTCTGAAGTCTGGAGTGTCCCTGCTGTTACCATAAAGCTTGCCAATCACCCTAATCTGAACTTAATTCATATCGGGAGCTGAGGAGAGTCATTAAGATGAAACAGCTGTTTTACTCTCAGCAATTTTCAGAGCAGGGGAAACAGGGGGAAAGATTTGTGTGAGAATGAGACTTATGTTTAGACAGAGAGATGGAGGCTCCCAAGCAAGCCGCAGCTGTGTTTTACTGCTGGTGATTAGACTGTGGGTGAAAGGGCCAGCGCCTGTGATGAGGCGTGTTTGGTTTACTGAGGGGTCACTATCAGACACTGGATCCATAGTAAGGAAGCCTGTATGAGGGTTACAGTGTGTCAGAAAATCAATGAGATAGTGCCTCTGTGTGCCACAAACAAACCACACAATCAATGGATATCAATCTCACTGTGTCAGTATGTAAGAGCAATCTTGAGACAGTGACTGTTAATGTGTCTTTGTGTTAGTGTGTGTGAGAGCAGGATCATTGTGTGTGTGTGAGTGTGTGTGTGTGTGTGTGTATGTATGTGTGCGTGTGCATGTGTGTGTGTGTGTCTCAGTATGTGCCAGCAGGGGTCAGTGTGGACTGGTGATGTACGTGGCTGGTGGTCTGGGCGTTACGAGGGGGCGGTACCTTGCCGATGACATCGTTGCGACTGAGCTTGTCCTTGTCCATGACGGTGATGATGATGGTGGTCTCTCGGAGCACGTGGGCGGGGACGTCGAAGGGGAAGGACTCGTTGAACACGGGGTTCAGACAGCACTTCATTGTCACCGTCTTCTTCTTCTCCACACGCTTGTCCTTGTGCATCAGCCACAGCTTCACATAGGGATCTGACGGGGGAGAAACATCACTTAAACACAGAGGTTACATCACTTAAACACAGAGGTTGCATCCCAAATGGCGCCCTAATCCCAATGCAGTACACTTATTTTGACCAGGGCTCATAGAAAGTAGTGCACTATTTAGGGAATAGGGTGTCATTTGGGATGCCGATTGAATGGAGAGATACTGAAACCACATTGACACATGTTAAGGTAGACAGACTGTAGCACAGGAAACAGGTGATGACAGAGTACTATATGTACTGTACCGGAGGTGCCTCCAATGTCCATGGCTTTGAGGTTGCGGGCTTTGATGATGGTCACAGTGATGGTGTTGGCTTGAGGGTTGTAGCACAGGGACACCAGCAGGTCTCCTCGACTCCCCTGAGAAACACAATGACATCACCACTCACCAACCCTCTCACTCCCTCCATCCCCTCTACCCCCTTCTGTCTCCCAGTCATCCCTCCTTCTCCTTGCTCCCTCTCTCCACCCCTCCCCTCATCTCCCCTCCTCCCCTGTCCCTCTGCAACTGTCCTAGTCTGTGTGTGTACATTACTCACGCTTCCATCGCTGCAGGGCTTCAGCTCCTTCCAGTAGGTCTGCTGGTTGCCCAGGTCCACCTTGTTAAGGGGAATGGACACCTCCCCGATGGGGTCGTTCCTGCTGAAACGATCGTAATCCAGCACCTGCATATAGAGGGTCCTCTGGATCACCTTCTCATAGGGGAACCCTGGGGGGAACAGACAGATACATATACAGACAGATAAGGGGCTGATATGTGCTGGACAGAGATTTAAGGAGTACTCTTTAAGACTTTATACAGGATAACCAATAGCCATAAAGTCTAGTTATGTGTATAGATGTGTTTTTTATAATGTGCAGTAGTTGTACTGTAGCTTTTAAAAAAATGTTTATTTAACATTTATTTAACTTGGCACGTCAGTTAAGAACAAATTCTTATTTATAATGACTGTCTACCAGGGAACAGTGGGTTAACTGCCTTGTTCAGGGGCAGAACAACAGGTTTTTACCTTGTCAGCTCAGGGATTCAATCCAGCAACCTTTTGGTTATTGGCCCAACACTCTAACCACTAGGCTACCTGCCACCCCGCTAGAGTATCTGTGTGTCCCAAATGGCACCCTATTCCCTATGTAGTGCACTACTTTTGACCAGGACCCATAGGGCTTTGGACAAAAGTAGTGCACTATATATGGAATAGGGCGCCATTAGGTATGCAGCCTCTGTGTGCAGGGTGATTTCACAGTCTGACCTTCAAACAGGAAGGTCTCGTTCCAGCGAGGGTTGAGGTTCTTCCTCTTGACCTTGGTCTCCAGCTTGTGCTTCTTGTCAGGTAGCAGGTAGAGTTTGACGAAGGGGTCTGAGGTGCCAGAGAAGTCCTTGGCGGGGAGCTCCTGGCCCGTGAGGATCTTGACGGTCAGGGTGGAGTCCTGGAAGCTGTAGCCCACACTGAACTGAATCCGGCCCAGCTTCTCAACCACAGGCCCTTCTGTGTCCTCTTCTGAGCCTGGAGAGAGCTGGGAGAGAACAGCAGCAGAGAACTCTAATATTTATCCAGTCTATACGATGGTAGAATCGCAATTGCATACTCCTTGTGTCCTCTCTCCTCGACTCCTACTCAAAACATATTGGAGAAGGTCAGAGGGGATGGATCTCTGGCACTCTCATTCAATGGGTTTTGAGAAGGAGGCGAGGAGAAAGAGAGAGGATGCGAGGACTATGCAATTGAGATTCTCCCTATGTACACTCAACAACCCTCATCCCACTAGCCCCACCCTTTCCCAGCATGGAACACACAGATCAAACACTCAGGGACATGGACACCCAAGGTGAACAAGGAGCTTTGTTTCTCATCCACAAGGGGGCAGTCAAACAGCACTGGAACTCACGCGCAATGCCGCCATCATGCTAGCCTAACGTTCAGATAATGTTATGTCATATGTCTGGGCTTTACTAAGCGATAAGGGAGGGAGCAATGGGGGAGAAGGTATATCAGGAGATGAGAGGCAGGAGATATTCTGTGAGTAGAGAGACCCCCTGCCTAACTGGAGCTGGGCCCCGAGGGAGGGAAGGAAATGCAGTTAAAAGGCTGCTATCTGATAGAGAGGGACCAGAGGCTTGGCCCAAGGTGCAGTTCCTGGAATTTAATCTCACATTCTGTATTCTCTCCCACACATCTCGCTGTTGCTCTACCTTTCCGTTCTAAATCTGATCATCTCTCCTCCTTCACTCTCTTGGTGTCTGATGTCTGTCTGTCTTTCAAACACACACATGCACACACAGACTTACACACATGGACGCATGAATGCACACACCGGCTTTCAGACAGCTCTCTCCTGAAATCTGTCCCACCTACAGTTGTCAACAATTTTTCAGGGTCAATCTGTTTTTTCCTCATTTTTATTTATACTTTTTGCCCAATCGCTTCGCCTGAAACCCACATAACCCACATAGATACAGAACCTCCACAAAATACAGCCACATACTGAGCCCACCTACACTATACACATCTCTCTGACGTAGCTGGCCAGCTTACACAAGATTTGATTCTGGGTACCGGGATTAATGAATTTATCTCACTTTTGTAAACGCACATAAAACTCCTAAACACCTGCATAGGTAGTATCACAATACAAATGTGCCTCAGTGATATTTGTTTTTTTTAAATAGTTATTAACTAGGCCTAGTGAAAGTCTTCGACCCACATAGTGAAGTGAGAGACCAGAGATGGAAAGAGCCCGTGTCCAACTGCAGGTCTGATCCAACTGACAGGCCCTGTTGGCTCCCCCTCAAAGTGAAAGTATCATCATTAAGCATCATCGGGACCTCCATAACGCAGACGTGCAACCCACATAATAACACAGGCCCATCCCCCACCCGCGCCCTGTCCACCCAGCACTCACAGCACTGTGTTCGCAGCGTAATTACCAGCTTTTGCTGAACAAAGCATATTCTACTGAGTTTCCCCTTTGTGATAGCCAAGCTGGGTTGGGAAATGTCATGTAATTAGCACGTTTTGTCATTTAAGACATCTTGCAAATCTAAATGCTGCTACAAGTGGGTGGCGGTGGGCAAACCCAGACATGTAGAGAGGAGTACAGATGAACAATCATTAACACAGACAGACAGGAAGAGAGCGGATTTCCTTACCATGTGAATGTCGCTGGTGGTGACAGAGTTGGCCAGGTCTGTGACGGAGGAGTTCCCGAGGCGGCCTGCTTCATCTGGGGTCTGGCTTCCAGGTTTACACAGGCTCCTGCTGGGGGGGGGGCAGAGACACAGTCAGGACGGACACTGAGAGAGAGGCCAATGGAGCACTAGGAGAATCCTGCTTCTGAAGACAAAGAGCCAGCCTCAGCTCTGTGATGGCTTCACACCACAGGTGAGGCTGCAAGGTCTTGTGTAAGGGCTAGACTATCCAGAGTCCAGATCTGAATGTGACTAATAATGTCCCCAGACTTGGGAGTAACAAGGGAATTTTAGTGACTTACACTCACACACACACACACACCTTCACACGCATACATGCACACTTAGTTCCAAACCTTAGTCACTACAAGCATGTAACAGTGTGATATTTGCAAAACAGACACAAAAATCAACACAATTAATGAACAAAAGAGTAAAAGAAAGAGCACAGGGTGGGGGAGGACTGGGTGTTGGAGACAAAGTGTTCCTAGCCCATATGTTGTAACAGTCTGGTGAGCAGAAGACATGCTGAGCTATAGCAGGTGACACAAGTCAAGACACATAGACAGACAACACTAATTACAAGTTACACACTGGAAAGTGACAAGAGGAAGAGAGAGGAAAAACAGTGCAGGTGCACTGTAGAAATGGCGGGAGAGGAAGTGGGATTAGGAATGGGTGCTGTGGGAAAGATGAGTGCAGAAGAAGAAGTAGATTTGAAGATTTATCTCTGCAGAGAAAAGGGGGGATTTGTCTTTGTTAAGACTAGGAGGATTAACAGAATGAACAAAGTGAGGTTACTGACTCAAATGAACGTGAGACAGAGACAGACACCACAGCATAGTTCAGGTGAAGCTGGAAGAGAAATAAAGGAGATGAGAGAGGATAAGAGGCTGAGGGAAAAAAAACAAAGACTTACTTTCAGTAAGAGAGCACAATAAGGACTAAAGAATAGAGACGAGAAACGGACTAGATATGGGCATGCAAAATAAGAGGTCGAGTCAGAGAGGGAGGGGGATGGCTGGAGGCAGTACATCAGAAAGGCTGACAGGAAAAAGAAGTAGGCGAGCGAGAGAAAAAGAGAAAAGGAGGGATAAGATGTTATGTGGGAGGGTATAAACATAACACACACACAACATGTTAACCGCCAAATAGATACAAGGAACTAATCGTTTGGCTGAGTGAGGTTAATCCCAATCCAGTGGGATGTTAGAGGATGCATGTGGGCATGTTAACCATATGGGTTATCAAGGAGGAGGGAGGATGGTAATTGTGGTTCCTGAAGTATCTGTAATTCTGTGGTTGAGGCTACAGATGTCTGTGTTCCTGGTCGTTTGAGGGGTCAGTCACTGTTGTAGGACCGCAGACATGTCTCTGTCTGGTCGGGCTCTCTCTGTGTGAAGGGTCAGTCCACAAATGCAAATCCAGTATCTGTGGTTGGGTTGGGCTGCCTAACACAAGAGAGAGACTGTAACTCTAGTGCACTGTGTCCTTCCATGAACACTGGCTGGCTGGCTGGATTTCACTTATATACAGTACAACAGAGGCATGCAGAGTTTCACTGTGCCATTATACTACAGTTTAGCAAAGCGCAAGCAACAACATGCACATACAAAACAATCTCTCAGCTAGTTTTTGCTGCCTGTATCTGAGAATCTAGGGATGACTACGTCCCATATCATGTCTGTCTGTCTGTCCAGTGATCTATTTGTTTTCTCTATAAGGCACTAATAGAAAGGAAGGGGAATGACTGAAGGAGTGGGGGTAAGTGGTGTAGGTAGAGTTGCACAATTCTGGTAACCTTTTTAGGTTTTCTAGAAATCCCAGTTGGAAGATTCCTGTAATAAAGAGGGAGTAAGCAGGAAATCTGGTCTCCTTTAACCAGGATATCTGGAAAAGTTACCAGAATGTTGCAACTCTACCTACACCACTTACCCCCATTCCTTTAGTCATTCCCCTTCCTGTCTAACATCCATTTAGTGCCTTATAGAGCAAACAAATGGATCACTGAACCCTCTGTGTAGGTGATCAGTGAAGTTGAATGAGCAACAAATAAATAACAGAGTTTATCCACTTGGCGAGGATAAGACTGAGTTATCCAGATCAGACAGACAAAGAGACAGAACGAGACAGACACGGGTTGACACCCAGTCACAGACAGGGACACAGGCAGATAATGGAGCACGTATAGAGTAAGAAGTGAGGCATCAGACAGAGAAAGACAATGAATGTAGACAGACATACAGACAGACAGGTAAGTGTAAGCAAAACAGGTCATGTGGATGAGCCTGGTTCAAGGGGGTCTCTTGATTGGCATAGCTGTGATTGGAGGGGAAAGCTGTCAGGAGGATTCACACCGTAGACTGCAGGGGAGGGGGTTGAATGAGGGGAGACATAAGATGATGGAAGGGGGAGAGGTCAAAGTGCCAAACATCTCAACAACTGATACACCTTGCCTCGTCTTCCATTTATCTTATCTTTACTGAATCACGCCAATTTTTCTCATATCCAACATCTCCTGCTGTCCTTCCTCTTTACTCCCTCAGTCCTAATCTATATTTTTCATTTCTCTTTCCTTCCTTAGTCTATGATCTCCCTGTATGCTGATTCATTAAAGGTTGGATCTAACCCAAAGCCTGCTGTCGATGTCTAGAGTCGTGTCCCACCCACAGGGAATGACTGTCTCAGTCTGATTCAATCAACTTCCTACCATCAAAACAAATGACTCCAAACAGGCTAACAAGAGGGACTCCATACAAAGCACTCTAACTAGATAGAGTTAAGTAAGGTCATCTTCTCTCTTCTTCCATATTTACTGTTAAGGCTAACTGATGAGGCTAACGTGGGGCTAACGTGATGCTAACATGTGGCATGGTTGTGTGTGGGCACAGTGAGGGTCATGTCAGTCAGCTTGCAATGGCTTGCAGCTGCCAGAGGTGGCTGATGGAGCCCGGACCAACCCATGCTGCTTCCCTTCCCAGATCACCAGCTAAAGAATATGGGCTGCTCTGTTGGCACGGCAACGGCTGGAGAGACAGCAAGCACCTGGGATCGAGGGAGTGAAAGGAGGGTAGGCATGCAGCGTGGGGGCTTGGCAGGGGGTCGCAGAGGGCAGCAAACAGGCAGACACATCAACAGCAAGACACAACGGGATTGGAGGACATATGACAGGTGCAGGTGAGTGCCTCTGGGAAAACACACACACTCACATACGCAAACACACACACACACACACACACACAGACACACACACACACACACACACACACACACACACACACACACACACACGCACACACACACACGCACACACACACACACACGCACACACACACACATACAAACTAGCAGGGGCACGTGGAGGCAGACGAGGCCTCTACTTCTCACCATGACCTGTGATAATATCCTTATGGAGTGTTACCTGTGCCCAGAGCCTGAGACCAAAGGGAAAAGGAAAGAGGTGGGGACACTCCGCTGCAAGGCTGAAGAGAGCACAAGAAGAAAACCCTCTCCTGCCCGCACGCTCCCAGTACCCTCCCCTACCCACCTCCCCCATGATTCACTTAATGACCAATACAAGAGACAAAGACACACACAAACAGACAGACAGACAGACACATACACACAGCCCTGGATCCACTGCCCTACACTAAAACCTGAGTCAGCCTGGCATCATACTCTAGTGTCAATAGAGAAAAGAATAATAATAATAATAACAAATATAACCGCATAGTAAGCCTATAACGATACTGTTACACCAAAAACACCTCCTCATTTCTAATGACCTTTTAGGATGGTTACCCGCAACAAGGCAGGTTATACTGTATGCTTTGATTGAAACAAAATACAAGAAAGGATAATAGTTTGTTAAAATCATCTGCTCTAATTCTCTCACAAATCATAGGAGAGCTCTGATGGGCTCTGAGTACTGATGGGAAGCCAGCGAAATATGAGCTAATGTACAGTAATGACTAGACCATTGATATGAGCTAATGTACAGTAATGACTAGTCCATTGATATGAGCTAATGTACAGTAATGACTAGAACATTGATAAGAGCTAATGTACAGTAATGACTAGACCATTGATATGAGCTACTGTAAAGTAAAGACTACTCCATTGATATGAGCTAATGTACAGTAATGACTAGACCATTGATAAGAGCTAATGTACAGTAATGACTAGACCATTGATATGAGCTACTGTAAAGTAAAGACTACTCCATTGATATGAGCTAATGTACAGTAATGACTAGACCGTTGATATGAGCTAATGTACAGTAATGACTAGACCATTGATATGAGCTACTGTAAAGTAAAGACTACTCCATTGATATGAGCTACTGTAAAGTAACGACTACTCCATTGATATGAGCTAGTCCATTGATATGAGCTAATGTACAGTAATGACTAGACCATTGATATGAGCTAATGTACAGTAATGACTAGACCATTGATATGAGCTAATGTACAGTAATGACTAGACCATTGATATGAGCTAATGTACAGTAATGACTAGACCATTGATATGAGCTAATGTACAGTAATGACTACTCCATTGATATGAGCTAATGTACAGTAATGACTAGACCATTGATATGAGCTACTGTAAAGTAAAGACTACTCCATTGATATGAGCTAATGTACAGTAATGACTAGACCATTGATATGAGCTACTGTACAGTAATGCCTAGACCATTGATATGAGCTACTGTACAGTAATGACTAGACCATTGATATGAGCTAATGTACAGTAATGACTAGACCATTGATATGAGCTAATGTACAGTAATGACTAGACCACTGATATGAGCTAATGTACAGTAATGACTACTCCATTGATATGAGCTAATGTAAAGACTAGTCCATTGATATGAGCTAATGTACAGTAATGACTAGACCATTGATATGAGCTAATGTAAAGTAAAAACTAGTCCATTGATATGAGCTACTGTAAAGTAAAAACTAGTCCATTGATATGAGCTAATGTAAAGACTAGTCCATTGATATGAGCTAATGTAAAGACTAGTCCATTGATATGAGCTACTGTAAAGTAAAGACTAGTCCATTGATATGAGCTAATGTAAAGACTAGTCCATTGATATGAGCTACTGTAAAGTAAAGACTAGTCCATTGATATGAGCTAATGTAAAGACTAGTCCATTGATATGAGCTAATGTAAAGACTAGTCCATTGATATGAGCTAATGTACAGTAATGACTACTCCATTGATATGAGCTAATGTAAAGTAAAAACTAGTCCATTGATATGAGCTAATGTAAAGTAAAAACTAGTCCATTGATATGAGCTACTGTAAAGTAAAGACTAGTTCATTGATATGAGGGAAATTGCGGTCTCTGGAGAACTACGCGCATATACACACACAAAGGATATACAGATCTATAGTATGTTCACATAAACACACAAACTACTGACAATGAGACTCTTAGATATAATATTTTTCTTGTCAAGTAAAGACTAGTCCATTGATATGAGCTACTGTAAAGTAAAGACTAGTCCATTGATATGAGCTACTGTAAAGTAAAGACTAGTCCATTGATATGAGCTACTGTAAAGACTAGTCCATTGATATGAGCTACTGTAAAGTAAAGACTAGTCCATTGATATGAGCTACTGTAAAGACTAGTCCATTGATATGAGCTACTGTAAAGTAAAGACTAGTCCATTGATATGAGCTAATGTAAAGACTAGTCCATTGATATGAGCTAATGTAAAGACTAGTCCATTGATATGAGCTAATGTAAAGACTAGTCCATTGATATGAGCTACTGTAAAGTAAAGACTAGTCCATTGATATGAGCTAATGTAAAGACTAGTCCATTGATATGAGCTACTGTAAAGTAAAGACTAGTCCATTGATATGAGCTAATGTAAAGACTAGTCCATTGATATGAGCTAATGTAAAGACTAGTCCATTGATATGAGCTAATGTAAAGACTAGTCCATTGCGCTCTTTCCTTCACAAATTCAATGGTTATATAATTCATACTTTAGGGGTTCGAGTAACCATGGTTACCAAACTGTACGCTCCCACCGGACGTTGTATGGTATCGTAATTATATTTTCTAGTGGTATGGCTGGGTAACCATAATCTCCCATAAGGAGGTAATAGAATCCAAGGCAATCTAAACCTCCTATGGAGCAGGGACAGTAGGCCACATTGTCATAAGGCCCCTTGACCTGTCATGCCTACTCATCCTCTCTCCATACGCAAATACCGCCGTGCCCCTAGGGGGGGTGAAGATGCCATGGAGCAAACAGCTGATTCACTGGAGAAGTCTATAGGAAAACTGTAGAATCACCCCCAGCTGTAGAACATTAACCTTCTCCTGTTCTAACTCCTCTGCCCAATCCCCTCGCAACACCTCAGACGTTATAGAACAATGACTCTCCCCCAAGAGATATTGTACATTTTGATATTACTATTCCAAATGTTTGTGTGGTCTTAATACAGCAATGACAAATGATATGCACCGTCACACACATGACATCACACGGAAAAATACCGAAACAGAAATACACACTCAATACTTTAGATAAAATACATCCCCTGAGGATCGATGCTATGATCCCTAGACAGATCCTGACACCCGAACCCTGATTATATGACCTTAACCCCAGGTCAGAGAGCCTAACCTATCCTCCCATTAATTAGACCAAGCGGCAGGTCCCATCCCAGGGGACAGAGAGGTGACTTTATCTCACTTGCTCAGAGACATCATGACAAGCTGAGAAAGAGACGTAGAGAAAACACAAAAATAACTCCTGCACACACAATTCCTCTGTGCATACTTACTGTCAACGTTTTGGTGTACAACATTTTCCAACCTTCTTCAACGTCTTGAAAAAGGATGTGTACCAAAATGTTGACAATAAATATGCAGAGATAAAATTGTGTACACTGGAGTTTTCATATTTTTTCTACAATGTTGACTTTGGTACCGTAATTCCCTGCCCCACAAACATGAAAAGCATAGTATTGTTAACTCTGTTCAAAATGTAAGAAAGAGAACCTGGACCTGATGACATACTGTGAAACAAAGACATGATAATGTGCATATCTCTGTATATTGTGTTGCAGGGGAGCATACAATGTTATGTCATCTACTAGATAAATGCCTTTAGATGCTTCCTGATTTTATGAAAGCGGCAGCAATACTAACAAATCAAAGGATGCATTGAGACTTCTTGAAGTGTAACCAACCGGATGGAAGGAGAGTGTAGTGGGGAAAAGATAATTGAACAAAGGGAGATTAAAGAAGTTTGAAATGGAAATGAAGTGTCCCTCATCTCTCTAACATTTCTTTTAATCTTCCATTATATGAAAGTTATATTGAAATTATAAACAAATAACTGGGTAGCCTCATGTGGAAAACTGACATTTTCTGAAAATAACTCATTGTGTTCTCTACTTAAACGCAATGGAGTTAGATATAGTTAGATGAAGTTAGATGGAGTTAATGAAGTTAGATAGAGTTACTGAAGTTAGATGGAGTTAGATAGAGTTAATGAAGTTAGATAGAGTTACTGAAGTTAGATGGAGTTAGATAGAGTTAATGAAGTTAGATGGAGTTAGATAGACTTAATGAAGTTAGATGGCATTAGATAGAGTTAATGGAGTTAGATGGAGTTAGATATAGTTAATGAAGTTAGATGGAGTTAGATAGAGTTAATGAAGTTAGATAGAGTTAATGGAATTAGATGATGTTAGATAGAGTTACTGAAGTTAATGGAGTTAATGGAGTTAGATAGAGTTAATGGAGTTTTATGGAATTAGATAGTTAATGGAGTTAGATGATGTTAGATAGAGTTAATGAAGTTAATGGAGTTAGATAGAGTTAATGGAGTTAGATGGAGTTCAATGGAGTTAGATAGAGTTAATGGAGTTAGATAGAGAAAATTGAGTTTGATGGAACTAGATAGAGTTAATGGAGTTAGATTGAGTTAAAAGAGTTCGATGGAGTTAGATAGAGTTAATGGAGTTCGATGGAGTTAGATAGAGTTAATGGAGTTCGATGGAGTTCAATGGAGTTAGATAGAGTTAATGGAGTTAGATAGAGAAAATGGAGTTTGATGGAACTAGATAGAGTTAATGGAGTTAGATTGAGTTAAAAGAGTTCGATGGAGTTAGATAGAGTTAATGGAGTTCGATGGAGTTAGATAGAGTTAATGGAGTTCGATGGAGTTAGATAGCGTTAATGGGGTTAATGGAGTTAGGTAGAGTTAATGGAGTTGGATAGAGTTAATGGAGTTACATAGAGTTAATGGATTTGGTTTGAGTTAATGGAGTTAGATGAAGTTAATGGAGTTAGATGATGTTAGATAGAGTTAATGAAGTTAGATGGGGTTAGATAGAGTTAATGGAGTTAGATGGTGTTAGATAGAGTTAAGAAAGTTATATGGAGGTGGAATGATGAGTTTGTTAGAGCAGAAAATCTTTCAGTGTACTCTCGATAATATCATTCATAGCAGGCAAGCCTTCATGAGATATGAATGATATGAGCATCTTCATAGTATTATTGGAGGGAAACAGTGGTGCTTCACTGCAAAAACAATTGACTTGCTTAAGTATCAAATACAGGTCCCCAAACAGGCTGAGCCCAAGACACGTTTTGCATGTTGATTACATAGAGTGTATGTGAATCTCTGGAGTGTCTCTTTTCCTGTGTGTATGTGTCCCTACTCCTTTTTCTCCATCTCCATATCTGTGTGTGAGAGTGTGTGTGTGCTGCCCACAGGGGAATCTCATTCCCCTGTTGTGATATTCAGCAGTGATGCAGATGTAACCCAGCCAGGCTGCCTGGGCAGACAGTCATCCACCCTGACAGAGGACCGGAGAGCTCTGACATCATCCCATCAAAGCGCCAGTCAACACCCCCAGGGGAAGCACGATTAGATGAATAAAGAGATAGAGAGGTAGAGGGAGGGAAAGAAAGGGCTGACAAAGGGAGGGAAGGTAAGTAAAGGGTTAATAGATCAATTAGATCAAGGGAGGAAGAGAGACTGCATGAGAGGCAGAGAGAGAGACAGTGAGAAAGAATGAGAGCTGGAGAGATGGATTGAGAGGAGCGGGGTTGGTGTTGTAGAGGGCAGCATGATGGAGGGAGGAGATGGAGGTGAGGTGGAGTGGAGTGGGAGTGAGCGATGGGTTCTAATGATGGGAGAGGGGGTAGAGTGGTGAAAACATCAGAGATGAGGGGTCAACAGGGGGACCTGGCTTGGGAGAAAGCATGTATCCATACACATTCAGTATATGGGCATGCTGATCATACAATGCCCCAGGAGAGCAGCGCAACACAATCACAGGTCCCCAGGCTGTGATGGATGAGGCCTGAGCTCTGGTGTCAGCCCACTCAATGCAAACATTCAACATATCAGCAGGCCACCTCCCTCCGTACCAGCTTAATACAACTAATGGAGCCATCTACTATATGTTGTCAAGCTAACTGTTGTTTGAATACTTTTCTCCAACCTGAGTCTGAGTCATCCTGATTGGTTGGTACCCCGTGAATGCTGGTTGATGCTTTAACTGATCTTCAAGCTCCCATTTATTGCACAAACACCTAATAAAGTAAAGAGATGGTAAAGTGATGTCATTTCCTCCTCATATCTCACTTAGATATTGATTAAGGTGAATTTATGCAGCGCTTTTTTTCCACACAGGACTTCCGAAGCGGATTTCTCACTGTTTTTCATCAGATTATATAACTGAGCTTTCCTTTAATCAACTTTGTGTTCCGACTCAAACGCCTCAGCAAGGCTTGGTGAATGACTTCCTGAGACAGAGCTGACTTTTTTAAAATGTCTCTTTTGTGCTGACCTATATTTCTGTTCCCAGCCAATCAAGTTTCCCTGAGCTAGCTCCAGAGGCGGCCATGGAGACCGTTGCCAAGCCAGAAGAGTAATTATAAGGCTTGACTCAGTTTGATTACAGGCCAGAAACTCTGGCTCCAAGGAGTTGGTGGTCCAGGCTCAAAGAGCATGGAGCGTTGAGCTCCTTATTTACGTGTTCTCTGTGTGTCTGCGTGTCTGGGGGCTAACACTGTCATGCTACAGCAGAGTTTATGATGGTAATGATATCGAGCTGCCATGATAAAACTCCGTAGCTACTGCATGTTGGTGGGAGGGTTAGTCCAGTGACTCCAGTCAGCCGTGAGGCTTAAGGCCTCTGACACAATGGACCTCAGCCACCAGTACATGACTCGATGACCACAACTTCAATAACCAGCTTTAAGGTATAGCCTACAGAATACTGTACTCACCCTTTGGACCGAGTTTTTACAAGACAAACACTTTCTGGATCAGATATCATATCTGTAAGAATGGTATCGTCAGAGAACAGAACAATGGTCAATAGAAACAGCCGCAGTAGCATGCTTTAGAATCAGACAACATTGGGGTTAGACTACTTTGTGGAGCATCACTAATCTCTCAGCACAAATGTTTCCAGACTGCTAATAAATACAAATGACTTCCAGGATAATTCCATTGTTTTCCTCCCTCATCTCCTTGTGGATAGAGCTTGGTTATCACTGGCTTTAGAGTTGTGCTGTAACACTATGATTCGTTTCTAATTGAGCTGCCATAGCAAAAGAAACAGAGATTACGCTGCCTCTAGTTTATGCTTCTCACGAAGCTTTGATTACCTGCTTCTAAGCATCTGAGTGCACACTTCTGTCTCCTGAGAATGAAAACATATTCTCCATTTGAGAGAATGATTGACCTTCCCTCTCTACCCTTTCTCTGTCTATGCAAGGACATCCTATTCTAATATACAGTAAGGTGTGTGTATGGACGGAGCGTATATGCTTTGTCTGTCAATGTCTGTTTCACCTGAGCCTGTATGTCTATTTATTCATCTCATTGAACTGTATGTTTCTAGGTATCTGAATTGTGAATGGTTCCATTTCTCCTTGAGTGAATACTTCGGTCTTTTTGGTAGTGAGTGTACATTTCACTAGCAACCTGAAAGCAAAGGTTTCTCTCTTTGTCTGACAGCATATGTCTGCTCTCTCTCTCTCTCACACACACACACACACACACACACACACACACACACACACACACACACACACACACACACACACACACACACACACACACACACACACACACACACACACACACACACACACACACACACACACACACACACACACACACACACACAAACACTGTGGCGAATGAATCAGAATTAGTTGGTTAACATAGTTAATTAAGATGTTTTATTTGCATAATATGCTTATGTGAGATACGTGTCATTAGAATGTATCCTTTTGGACTATAGTGTTGGCAGTTGCACTTTTCCCTCAGCCAGGCCTTAGTCACTTGGGGCCCAGAGAGGGAAGAGGTCAGGCTTGTTTTCCACATGTCCCTGGTGCTATGCAGAATATCAGAAAGGGAAGAGGACAGGATGGAACATTGTCTTCATATGTGAATGTGTCTTTACCTATTCCTTACCTAATGGGGAACCAATTACTTGTCTCCACAACGTCTGTGTGCCAGTCACTCGCTCCTTTTCCCATTGGGGGGAGGTGTATGGCAGTGTCTGGAAACATTGTATGTCCTCTCCAATGTTGCATTTATGCTGGGATAGTGTATGATCTAGAGGCTCACTCCCCTCAGTGAGCTTGTCCAGGAGTGGGGTCAAGAGGGGGTTTACTTGAGATAGAGTTGATAATTGATATATGCCATTGGATGAGTTGGTGTTTTTGTACTATGAAGTACCAGGAACGAGATTAGAACCTCGTCGGAGGGACCAAACTGAACGATAATTTATAGTGAATGTTATCTGGCTAAGGGATACTCCTTTCTCAAGAAAAAGTATTTCTTTGTGAACTGTTCCTAAGATCTGTGGTTCGTCATGTAAGTTGAGAGGGGTGTAATCTTGGCTATAAAAGATCTTTGTACTTTTCAATGGTTCATTGGAGATCATCATTGAAAGTTAAAAAGGCTATTGCAAAGCTCTTATTAAAAAATATGTAGTTG